>NW_020271833.1:1848089-2025041 GCF_003268045.1 Sipha flava | reverse complement strand
TCTTTATAAATCTTATTTGTTTCTTTTCAGAACCTGAATTTTTCCTTCCTTCGACCTTAACAAAGTGTCCCTCTAGAGCCAGGTAACCATTTATAATATTTTTTGTTGAATTTTATACATTAAATGTTTAATGGAATAAAAATCAAATTCTTTTAATTTACATAAAATATCTTGAAACATTAAAATCTTTTGATTAAAATTAACTAATAATAATTAACTCTTGATAGATTACACTCATAAATGTTATATATAATTCAATTTAAATTTATCAATCTCTTTTTGTTTCAAAATATTCAAATTTTAATACATTTTTTTTTATGTTTCTTTTTCAGAACCTGGATTTTTTTTTTGGATCTACCCGAATCAATTTTCCTCCGGGAGCCGGGGATCCCCTTTTCGTTTTGGTTTTTGAATTTTAGACTTAAAATATTTAATGGTATAAAAATCAAATTCATTTAATTTTTATAAATTATCTTAATAAATCTGATATGTTTTCTTTTCAGAACTGGGATATTTTTTTCATCTATCAAAATCAAAATTGTTTCAGGAGCTAAGTAACCTTTTTTCATTTTACACCTTACATTTTCCATGGTATATACATGATAATTTTGTAATTTACTTAAAATGATTTAAAAATTTTAAATAAATTATTTTAACTATATATATTCTTTATATAATTACTCTCCTTTAATAACCAAATAATATTATTATAATTCAATTTTCCTTATGGTTCTTTTCAAAACTGAGATTTTTTTTTTCATTTACCTAAATAAAAATTCCTCCGGGAGTCTGAGATCACTTTTTAATTTTTAATGGTATAAATATGATTGTTTTATAACTTATTAAAATATTTTAGAAATATAAAAATTATTTAAATTTATGCTTTATTTCTGACTTTTTATTAATCAAGTTTAAATGTTTATATGAATAATTAATGTTTTATGAAAAATAATAAGTTATTTTATAATTTTATTAAAAGGAAATATTTACTTCTACAAATTTTTATAGCATTCAGACCTTGAAAATTCTTTAATGTCATCTTTAATACCATTTATATCAATCAATAATGAGAAATTTTTAGCTATTACTGGATCACTCAGTCGACTTGATACACCACTATTTGCCAATATTTATATCACCACATCAAGGACACTCTTCGCAGGAGCATTTCTGAAAAAGATTATTGAACAATAATTGTTGTATATGATGAAAGGAGAATATAAAATAGTTTAATGGAATTTTTTACCTTGGAAGTTATAAAAAATATATACATTTATTTTCTTATTTTGAATGGAAGATAAAGTTTAATATTTACATAAATTACCTCAAGTTGCCACTATGTTGAAGATTTGACATTTTAGTGGTTTAAGTAAATAAAAAATGTAATAAATGGGTGTAGAAGGAATAAGATGCAAGTTCTGCTATATCATGTGTGATGTTTCGGCATTGTTCCTCTTCTTTTGGCCAAAAGGTACACTTAGTCACTGACCTATAAAAGGGCCGCTATGAAACATTGTTGGACAACAAGATTGATTGACAAGGAAACAAATTAAATCGGTGTTTGAAACATCACAGCAACATAAACATACTATCAGTGTTCACGAAAAGACAACAATTTACAGAAGAGCCCTCGTGATTATGGATGTTGCGATACTACTGATATTAAAAAAATATCGATACATTTCTTTCGATACAAGTACTTTTTGTATCTATCAATACTTTACTTGTATCGATAAAAAAATACTGGTATCGAATGTATAGCATTAAATCATTTATTAACCGCCATAATGGTTCAAAAATCAAAAGTACTCGAATGGTCGGATGGTATCAAAGAATAATTCTTTTCTAGAAAAATTATTTGCGCGCATGGTAAGGAATTTGTTTATAAAATTCGGTCATCATACTAAAGTCTATACTTTATACGACTGTATTTGTCATTTCCATGAACCAGAAACTACAGTCCACAATACAATAGTGTCAATAGGTTTATAATAAACCTTTTTATCATAAATTATGTATACTAAGTTCATTTTTAGCCATGGAAATAGTAAAAAGTATTGCACAAAATATACAATATGTTTAGATTTACTGATTTATATACCGATTAGATGAAATATAAATTACAAATAATGATATAGGTACCTGGCGGAAACAATTAAAAATTTGTTTACATACAGCATTTTTATCTGTGGTTCATGAACCATAACTAGTTTTAGTTAAATATTAGTAAAATGGCATATTTTAAGACATACTAACATTTTGAATTCATTCTTAACTTGGAGAAAGAAAACTTTAAAATATAAAAATAATTTTTCATTTGATACTTATTCATATAGGTCGTTATCATATTTTATTGTTATCAATATTTTAATTATATTTGTTACGATGATAGGACTAAGTAAAAGGATCAATATTTTTTTTTCGATACTCATACCGGTCGTTACGTGTCGTTATTTTCATTCCATTCGTTACCAAGTGAAAGTATCGATACTTTTCTTTCGATATCATGTCTCTACCTGTAAAACCATAGATAATAGTTAGATACTTCTTTGACTGTAGAAAATAATTTTTTTATAGATAATACATTACATGCTTTTATTAAAGTTAGATTTAGGCGGTGCGATGCACAATGAGTGTATATTGCCTTTGGTTGCAAATTTAAGATTCTAGCTTGAACTCCGCAGTATTTACCAGACATATTTGCTCCACCATCATATCCCTGCCCTCGTAAAAATTCCAAACTTAAACCAATTTCTTTTAATTTTTGGACGATTGTATTTGCTAAATTTTCACCAGTACATTCATAAACCGGAACAAAGCAATTAAAATTTTCTTTTATCAAGCATGATTTTAAATCAACATATCTAATCGATAAACTCATTTGCTTAATTTTTTATTCATACTTACAGGGAAAATATAATTTTGTTTAGGTGACCACGTTTCTTTTAAATATTTGTAAAGCATATTTGGATCGTTTCGAATTTTTAGATTTGCATTTTCTTCAATAGCAAATGCGATATCATATCGACTGTTAGAATCGACTTCACACGAATCAGAAAATGTAGCTGGCTCTGACTCTGTTGGTAACACGTTTACATTTTCTATACCATCACTTGGAGATAGATTATTTTCGTCACTTGTTTTCAACTTTTTAAAAAAAAAGTTTATTTCACTTTGTCGTTTTTGTGACATTTTAAAACAGAATAATTGAACACGAGACTACAAACGAAAACACTACGGACAACAGCAGTACAGGCGAGTACAGTACGAAATACGAATTACACACGAGTAACATGACGACTGTAAAATTACTAACATTTTAAAACGATAATAGCAATATAGAAATGGATTAGTGAGAATCGTCTTACAAATAAAATAAGATAAGATAGCGATGGCCAGTAGGAACGATACATGGCAAAAATAGCCGGTCAGCCGTCTGCGTTAAGGCGAAATGCCTTTATACCCGCATAATAAAAGTAATAGTAATATGTTTGGGAGAATTTCTTATATAATGATAATATAATAATAATATAAAATATATGTAATGATAATATTTCTTAAATTATAATATAATGTGTTTGAGCGAAACAATATAAAAGATAAAATTATAGAAATTAATAATAAAAAATAATAAAACCTAACTTATGCCAATGGGGGGGGCGAGGCCCTTCGCCCCCCCCCCTTAAATCCGCCACTGAATACTCACAAATGAAATGATACGTTGCCTGTATTATCTTTAGAGGATACATGACAAACAATGCAAGTACGAACCATAGCTTGAAGACAAATGATAATTCGTACAGAATCGGGAATACTTCAATTTGTAAAAATGTTAAATAATTTGAAAATAAAATGCGTTAACAATAAAAATATTTTTTATCATCATAGATATCTTCTATTATCATTATGAAATAAAACTAATGATAAAACCCCTTGCTAAAGTGAGTGCACTATATAAAAACAGTCTATCTCTCATCCACATTCCGGACCGCGACCCCTTGTATTGTTAATATATGATTGGCCTATCCATTCTTCTATTATCTATGATTTAAACTTGCTTTGATTCTTTTGATTACAATCAATACTCCATTATTAAGACGTCACGGTTATAGTCTGAGCGTTTCAATGTGCCAAGACGAACGCACTCATTATTACACTCGTTGTGTTATCATCATAGTATCATAATTATCGAACAGCGTCTGTCATGATAAGCACCGATAGTAATTATTGACTCCATCCGTACTGATAACCGATTGCGCGGTGAAGAACACGTGTTTGTATTTATGTTACCGGTATAGCGACACGACTGTTGATTTTCACCGGTCGTTGCTGTTCAACCAAATCGAGTTCATCCGTAGAATTCCGTAACGGTATGTCGGCGTTTGAATATTACGCCAACGCGGATTTGTCCGTGAACAAGAAACGGAAAAAGAAGAAGAAATCGAGGAGCAGCGTTTCGAATAAAAAAAATAGAATTGAAAACCAGGTAGTCGACAAACCGAAAATAACTGGCTACAAGGACTTGAACAGTATTTACAATCTGAATTTGAAAAATTCAACCAAGACCGGAAAAAAGCTGTTTGAATGGTTGATACATCCAATCGATGTAGAAGACTTTATGAAGTGAGTGTTTCCTGTTTCAAATAAAAGGATAAACTGTCGCTGAATATTAAGTTCAGCCACAAACGTTTGGAATATAATTAGTTTCATTATGTTTTTACTATTAAAAATTCAAATATTGTGCTTAATTTTTCATTATTTCAATTGTTTTTCAGAAATCATTGGGAAAAATCCACGTTACACGTGCCCAGAAACAGTCCAAATTACTTTTCCGAGTTGTTCTCCCTTATTGAATTGGATAAAATTCTGCTGGAAAATAATCTTCAATATGGTACAAATGTAGATATAACATCATATGTAAATAATGTACGTGAAACACATAATCCAGTTGGCCGTGCTTTTCCGCATGTCGTTTGGGATTATTACAATAATGAGTGTAGCGTACGACTGTTGAACCCTCAGCTATTTGCTCCAAAAATTTACAAATTCATGGCCAATTTACAAGAATATTTTGGCTCATTAGTAGGTTGTAATGTTTACCTTACGCCACCATTTTCTCAAGGATTTGCACCACACTATGATGATATTGAAGCATTTGTAGTGCAAGTCGACGGGGAAAAACATTGGAGAGTGTATAAACCACGGTAACATAATTATTAAATCATATTTAATTTTAAATAAATAAATAAATAGTTGGTTTAATTTTATAGTAAGATTGTATTTTTAGAAGTAACTTTGAAGTCTTACCTAGAACTTCAAGTAGAAATTTTCATCAGGATGAAATAGGTGATCCAATTCTTGATGTTATATTAAGAGCTGGTGATTTTTTGTACATGCCTAGAGGTTATATTCATCAGGCTGACACTTTATATACTGAAACACATTCTTTGCATTTAACATTTTCAACATATCAACAAAACACTATGTATGATTTTCTTAAAGTGGTAAGGAAAAAATTAAAATAATATATTTAAGGTTTCTGTTTATATTATTTAAGCAATTGAATATTTAAATTTATTTTTTTGTTTACAAATATTAAATATATATTAAGAGTAACAATGTAATTTGCTATGCAGTTATTTTACAATTTAATATTTCCTGTTCTTACTAATTTATATGAATATCATCTTTAATATTTTTATCTTTTATCTTCATTAATTTCTGAAATATAAATTAAAATGTAATAACCAAAATTAGTTTTGTAAAATCATATATTTTAGTTTGTTTTTAACCATAAAGACATTTGAAATATTACTTACATATATATATAATATTTATATAATATAACCAGATGGCATATTCTTGTGTAGATAAAAATAGTTCAAACCATTTAATTTATTAATGAATCAGTACTAAGGTTATGGTAGCATTTTTCATCATCTCCAACTTTGTAGTTAGTAATTGTAGTAATTGCAAGAGAAATTTATTTTACCAGTGTAGATCATACTTATTATAGTGTAATAAACAGGGCTTGGGATTTTATGCAATTGCATATTTGTTCGGGAAGTATGTAAAATAAATCTGATACGGTACAAATTTGTGTTGTGGTGTTTGAAGTTTAAAAGTTTATATAATTTACTCGTAAATCAATTTTTTAAGTTAATCAAAAATATTAATTTAAAATTTTCATTGTTGACACGTTTAAAAATGTTATTAAGAAAACAAAACGTGCTGATAAATTCTTCATCCTAAATCAGTTTTTATTTATATGAATTCTTCTGCAATAATGCCGACAAAGCAATACTCAATAGCGGTATTGCGCTTATTTTATTCGGGAACCCATTCTATTTTTATCTCTGAAGACAATTTTATTTTTATTTATCTTTCTTTCACATTATTATTTTGTCTGCCAATACTCTGTAATCGACGAATCTCGGACGATGTGCAAGATATGTTTTTTTTAATTAAAAATAAATGCATATTTTTTGATGCATATGTATGCGGATATTTTTAAGATTTTAAGCACATAAAGTCCCGAGCCCTGGTAATAAATATTATTTCTGATTAATTTTTATTTATAATTTATATGAATTTATATTGTTGGAACAATTTATGTAAAGGATTTTAGTAGATGAAAAAATATGTTAGTAAATATTTTTCTTTTAGGTTTTTTTTGATTTGTAAAAATAAAATGAATGAATTAATAATTTTAGGTGGTTGAAGATTCCTTAAATAATGCTGAAAAGAATGATGTATCTTATCGATCTGGATTACCCATTGGATATCAACATTTAGGAGGATTATGTGAATCCGAAAAATCACAACCTCATTCTGCCCAAAGACAATTGTTTGAAAATCAAGTTAATAATCTTATAAAAAAATTAAAAAATTACAATAACCTTGATCATGCTATTGATAAGTTTTCATTGCAAAATTTTTATACCAATTCATTACCACCTTCAATTAATGATGGTAAGCTTGTATACTAGGCTTTTTATTAATATTATTTATTTTTTCTATATTATATTAAGTCAAATATTTATTTTAAGTTGAACTGCCTTGTATGGTTACTAATGGTACAAAAATACAATCAAATGGAAAAACAACAAAAGGTGTGGATCTTGATAATGCAGAAGTTAAACTCATAAGAAAAAATAGCGTAAGGTGAAATCGATTTTCAAAATACATATAAATATTATTCAATAGTTTTTAATTTTTATTACAAAAATTGAAAATCGTAATAGTTGAATCTTAATAGATACATTTTTTGAGAAACTGTATGTTGATATGGTAATAATAAAAAAAATTTCTGTTGTAGGCTAATCGAAGAAACAGTTTTAAATGAAGAAACTGATCAAATGACAAATGAGATAAGATTGTATTATACTCTTGATAATTCTAAAGAATTACATAATAATGAATGTCAGTTTGTTGTCATACCAGATGAAATGGGGTTGTTTGTTAAGCAACTATTCAATACTTATCCCACATTTATTAAAGTATCTGATTTATGTGATGATAATGAACAGGTTAATATATAAATAATTTTTCTAAAAATAATTTTAACATGTTAATTTAGTGGTTCCTAAAGATTTTGCTCAACACTCTTGTCTAACACAGTACCTACATAAAATGCTACAATTTTGTAGAATTTAGAGTTTTAGAGTCTAAAAATTAATTTATGATTAGTTGAGCTATAACTTTAAAAATTCATTAGTTCTGAAAGGGAGTTGTGAATCGAAAAAGGTTGAGAATTGTTGCATTAAGAAATATACTTGGTTGGTAAGAAAGTGCCATGAAAGTATAAACTTATTTATTACATAGAAATCATTAAGAAAATATTTGATAAATTTGATGAATCATGTATGTTTAAATATGTTAAATTTATTTGTAAAGTCAGTTACTATAATTTTGGTTTCTTCATTGACTTAAATTTGCAATTTTTTTCATGCACCATATTAAGGTGCGTCCACATTAGAGCAAATTTTTGTGTGAGTTGTATTTTGATATTCAGACGTTGCGGCGCAAAATTACAAAACTTATTGGTAACTATGTAGTGTGTACCCGTGGTTTAGGTATATTTTTTAGTTTATTTTTAAAAAGCTCAGTAGTTTTGAATGAGATTGAATTCCAAAAAAAAAAAAAAGCTGCAGCATTTATAATTTTTCACCAGTTGTTAACACGAAAAAAACAAAAAAAAACCTTGGCAAATACGTTGGTGGATAACAAAGTTGTTCCACAATAAATTAAACAACAATAGCTCAAGTTTGTTATCCACCTTAAAATTTGATGAAAGTACTGGACAGTATAAAAATTTTCTTCTGATATTTTCAAAAGACTGAGTTTTTAATAAATTTGGTGGCCAAAAATACAAATGATTTTAGAAAAATGAAATGGATCTTTTGAGTCCCATAACACTGTATGTTTTTCGTTTTAATTCTCTTGAATTAGTAGGAGGTAATTATCTTGGCACCACTCCATTAATAATTATAATTTAATAAATTATTGAAAAATTATTAAAATTAATGATTTATTCATTACACGTGGGACACGTGCATGTAAATTAAAGTTGTCCAAACTGAGCACCGCATAACACAAATTCCTTTGATCATGACATGGAGACCGACAAGCGGTCAGTTTGTGTGTATTGTACACCACAAACACTAATGCCAATGCACAAGCATGTCTCGACTGGTCTAAACTTTCCTAATTTTTAACGTACGAAGCTTGTGAAATTTCAAAATACAATGCACACATAAATTTGCTTTAATGTGGACGCACCTTAAGATGAGTATATTATATTGGACTCAACTATTTTTTTTAATAATAATAACGTATTTGGAAAAAAGTTTAAAAATTAACTTTAAGAGAACTCTCTTAATATAATCTTATTCTATTTTGTTGTGGTATAAACTTAATTTAATACAATTTTCATTAAGATGGTGGTACTGAAAACTAGAATATTGGATAGATGAGCAAATTAAAAATATATATATGACATTTGAACATAATTTGCTTTAAATTAGTAAAAATAATTACATAATTTTTTCTAATTTAAAGTTATTTATAAAAACTAAAAAAATATTTTGTAGTTAATTTCTTTAACAAATTTATTATTAAAAACTTAATAGCAATAATGACTTGAATTAATCTAATTTACATATAGGTTTTCTGCCTATGTATATTAACATGAACTGTGTTTATTTATCTATTTTTAAGATAATTTCCTATTTGAGTTATTTCCAAATAATATCAAATGAAATAAACCTCTTAAAATTTGATAAAACTTACTAATTGATATATTATATTAAACACATTTTATATTCATAATTTTAATTTACAATGTCTTAAATTTTTCCAGGCTTTACAACTTGTGAACGACTTATGGGAACGAGGATTGTTAATCACATCAAAAAATATTACTTATGAATCAGATAATTAATTGTAAAAATATGTTTAAAATAATAACAAATATATTTTTTTAAAGAATTGCAAAACACTTCATTCATTTTGCAAATGCTTATTTTTGGCAATTACATATTCAGTATAACTAAGAAATCCATCGTAATTTGTATCATCATCATGTAGTATTTGATCAACCAAATCTAAAAATATCATTTATATTAGGTGATATTTAGCTTGTATATTGTTACTAAATTAAAATTTTACCTGTATAATTTTCTAAGTTTGGTAATTTTGTATTTGTGTCATAATGATTTTCCATGTTATGAGCAAATGCAGACATTAATTCTAATCCATCCAGCATTGTGTTTTTATCATAATCATGGGCACTGAAATGTCAAGAAATGTATTTATGAATTATGTTTAAGTAAAAAATTGTTACTCACATGAAATATCTGAATTCTAACTCTTCATCTGTTAAATTACTTTCATCAATGTTTGGGAGTCCAAGATCCTCTTCAATATGTCTGTTATATTATTAAAATTGTAAATTTATGTTGTGTTATTATAATTATGTAAGAAATAATTAAATATTTAAGATATACAAGTTGTTTAAGTAATTTATTTTATAATTTTTTTGAAATAAATAAAAATCATTAAAATCTGTCACATTTTTATGAGTTATGCTATTTTTAAATTTAAGTTATAAGGAAAGCACCTTGTTCTATTACTATCATGTAAGTATTAGTTATTCGTAAGAATAAATTTGCAATAAATAATGAATTGTTGCATTAGTTCCAACTCGATAATCAAATAAATTACAATGATTCTAATAAGCTTAGACATAGAAAAAGCCTACGACTGCACATGGAAACATAGAATAATCTCAAAATTAAGCACAATATTATGCAACGGAAACTTATTAAATTATATTAAAAACTTTTTACAAACCAGATCATTTCAAGTAAAACTAAGCAACACAACTTCGGAAACAAAATAGATTCAAGTCTATCCCCAACATTATTTTTAATAGCCATAAACGATAAAACAAACTACACTACGGAACCTATTAAGTACACCCTCTTCGCAGATGACTTAAATATTTTTTACAGAAGTAAACAATCAAACACAATTCAAATTTTACTTCAAGAATGTGTAAATAATCTAACAAAATGGTCTTCAAACACAGGTTTCAAATTTTCACCCAATAAATCACAGAGCATCTGTTTTACAAAAAAAAGAAAACAAAAACCCCACTTTCAAAATAAACGAACTAACGATTCCAAATAAAGACACAATACAAATTCTAGGCATTACATTTGACAAAAAATTATTATGGATACCTCATCTAAAACTCATAAAAAAAAGAAACATCCCAAAGAACAAACTTCATAAAAATATTAGCACACACTTCATGGGATTCCAAAAGCAAACTACTAATTCAATTACATAAAGCACTTATCCGGTCAAAATTAGAATACGGCGCAGAAGTATACCCATCAGCCAAAAACAGAGCATTAAAAACAATTGACCCAATACATAACACCTGTTTACGCCTAGCCATCGGTGCATTCAAATCCAGCCCGGTAGATAGTATTTATAATATAGCTAGCGAACTCCTCTCTGGATCCGAAGAATCAAAATAGCACCCAATTTCGCCGCAAGACTAACCAGAAATAACACCGAAAAACTAATACCAGAACACATCATACAGATCATCACAAAATTCAAAATAGATTTTTCAAATAAGATAAAAAACTCAATTTTACAAACACCACCATGGTCAACCAAAATCGACATAAACGTGAAACTTTCAGAAAACAAAAAAAAAAGAAACTTCTGAAATTTTCAAGAACCTGTTTTATGATCTCAAAAGCAATTTAATTGGACAAGATAAATATACTGACGCTTCGAAAAGCGAACAAGGAATAGGTATAGTTATAATTATCGATAAAAAAATAACAACATATAAACTACAAAAGAATTGTTCAATATATACTGCTGAAGCCATCACCATACTATTAGCACTAAAACTCATTGAAAATGATACTCATCAGCATTACAATATACTCACGGACTCCTTAAGTACCATTAACTCCATCCAAAATACATTTCATACAAACAAAATTGCCACCACCATCATAAACCAAGTAGAAAAATTAAAAACCCTAAACAAGAATATCAAATTCATATGGACACCAGGTCATTGTAAAATAAACGGGAACGAACTAGCTGACCAACACGCAAAAAATGCAAAATTATCTGAAACCCCCAAACAAAAATACAACACAAAAAATCGAATAAATATTTTAACACGGAACATATGACAAAATTACTGGGTAAACCAAAAAAAAAACAAATTACAAGAAATAAAACAAAATATAAATCCCTGGCCACAAACAAAAACAACCAGAAAAACAGAAATAATAATAACCCGACTAAGAATCGGTCACACCCTCCTCACTCATTGACACCTTATGAAAAACCAAGCACCAACGGTATGCCCCTCGTGCGGAACGACCCTTACTGTTAAACACTTACTGACCGAGTGCAGATCCAACGAGGAAGAAAGAAAAAAACATAACATACCATCGAACCTGTACGAGATTATCGGTCCCGACTGCCAACCAGAAAACATCACATCGTTCCCCAAAGGCATTAAAACTAGAAAAAAGCATATGATAATTAAACAGAAATAAGTCATTAATATTGTATATACCGTTTTCTTTCTTTTTTTCTCTATTTTAAGAATATATATATAAGAATATAATTGTATAAATCTCAAAAGCTAATGGCCTATGCTGCTGAAGCTGTAAAGAACAATAAAAAAATAAATAAATAAATAAATAAATTACTTATGTAAATTCATTACATAAGAATTTTTCTTTAGTCTTGCTGAATTTATCCTAATCATAAAATAAAAAAAATCATGGCTCTCATCCATCACAATTAGAAAAATATCCATGCATAAAAATAAGATATTAAATATTCAACCTAATGTGTACATCTACGTACTCCGTGTATTTCGTATTATATAATACCGATCGATCTTGGTTCAGATTGCGATGATTTACAATAGTATTTCAATTACCAATTATAAATTGAAATAAACTGGATTACCAATTATAAATCCAGTAAAAAGGTGTCTCGCCATGATTTTTCTCCCAACAATAACACGTTGAAATCGGTTACCTAACCCAATGTAAATGAATGTATAACTTTCATTACGTATTCAACATTTTTCGTAACTTTATCTAAATTACCTACATAATAGCAAAATAAGCTTATAGCAACTGATGCAAGCAGCAGTACTTGGTTTCGTTTCATTGAACCCGATTTCGATCAAATAAAAACCACGGGGCAGCGAGGGATATTATACCACCACCCGCGTGTTCTGCACGCCTGATATATCGCGAATCGCAGTTTTTACTCATCGGGAAAATGCGGGTGCGCCTGAACAGAAGTTGTTTAGATTCTAAGAAAAAAAGTGAGAGGGCGGAAGAATCCAATAATATGTTGTGTTGAAAAAAATGATACTGCGTTTAGATGGTAACAAAGAAACAAGTAAATTGTTCGCTACGTATTATTGTATGCCGTGTAAATCGGTTATCAACAAGTGTGAAAACACATAACTCTGAGCCGTAAGCTGTCGGAAAACAGTTCGGAAGACAGTCCGCCCCCCCCCCCCATTGATCCTGGTAAAATCTAAAAATACGAATGAGCAAACAGTTTACTGAAAATCGTTTTGGCGATAATTGTTATGTCAAAACTGTTTATTGTTTACAAAAATGTTCGTTCCTATAAGTTTGACTGTTAATTAAGTTTGAATAAAAAATAATTTTTGTTTTAATTTTTTTATAGATACCTATATTTTTATGTTATGTCACTGTGGTATAAAATTTATAGAACTTAAAATTACTTCTTATGTATCAAGTAATAGGAAAAAATAAATGGGATATGTATGCAAATTGTAAGTATATGCAAAATATTTTCGCCCCTCCCCTTTGTGGCTTCTCAAAAATTGCCACTGTCGGACGACTTATAATCTCGATAACTACCCAACTGTCGGACGATTTGTTCAAGCCAAAGGGTCTTGCGCGTACGATGTCATATCGTATAAAATCCGATTTTGAAAACTAGAGTTAACATTTATCGGCCAAACGTTGAACGTTTAACAATTATCATCGAACTTACGCGTACACGAGTGCCTAGTCGGGGGAAGAAAATGAAAGAAAAAAAAAAATTAAAATCGTTGCAACATCTGGTGGGCAACGTTTTCGCTTCGGCTATGCTCAACGATGATACGTCTACGTGTGCATTATACGAGCGTTTAATGGCGACGGCGACTTGTGCGCGCTGACCTTTTGTCGTGCAATATCGGTTTGTCTTGGGTGAACTTCGTGTCGCCCATGGGTTTGGGGTGCTCGTGACGGTGGCTCTCGATCCTCGGTTCGCCGGATACGGCAGCCCTCGGATGATGTGGACCCCGTTGGAACCCGACGGCGATGCCCACCAGCAACAGTTCGGCCAGCAGCGTTCCTTTCATAGTGCCTACACACACACACACATATATACTTATTATTTATACATTTGCGAAACCATCCCTTCGTCCTTCCGGCCCCGTTCGTTCTCCTTTTCCCTGTTCGCGAACGCACGCGCGCGCGCGCACACACACACACACACAAACACACACACACAAGCACATTTATATATGTATGTATATATATATATATATTTTTTTATATCATTATCCGCTTAACGGAATAATATTTTCGCGCGCGACAGATGCGCTCAGTCGGCTGCCACCGACCGGTCCTGAAACCTCCCGCACGTACGGGAACCAACGATCTGCAAATTCGATTTGTTCGGCCGCGCGTACACCGTTATTTCATGGGCGACGTGAACGCAGCGTGGCGCGATCACCACTCGTCTCCAGTGGCGGCGTCGGCACCGACGATGTTAAATCCAATAATCGGCGGTGGCCACCCTCCCGCTTATCGGAGAGAGACATGGACGAAAAAAGAAAAGAGAACCCCTTTTACCTTCTACACAGGCCGAATGCACTAACCTCGTACACACACGTAGACAAGACTAGCAATTTTTACGCCCGGGGAAAACGTTAAAATTACGCCCTATCATAAACCAACAATCTAGTACTTTTCTCGAGAATTTTTTTCTATTAATTAGTATACAATAGTACTTGCATAATTTTTACCTAATATCGGTATTTAACAAAGTTATAAATATCAAATTAGTTATACATAATTACAAAAATTACACCTTCTAAAATGTTATGCCCGGGGCTGAATCCCTGTATTCCACCCCCTAGTTCCGCCCTTGCTCGTATGTACACAAGTGATACGTTTCTATTGTATACGCCTCGCACCCATCATTTTTAATTGTTTTTCTTACCGTCGCATATTTTAATGTATTATGCGTAACGTACGTTATGCGCGAGTTATTGATGTGTTTACTGACATTCTTAAAAAAAAAAAAAATCAATCGATTTCACGGCTTTAGTGTCCATGTTTATACCGTCTTTACATTGTTCGATCGTTTGAAACTTATCGTAGAACTCAAACGTTACTGAGCACCTACCGCCAGTGCTCGACTTGGCAAAATTAAAGAATGGGGACTCTATTTACTTTAAAAAAAAAGAACGTCTCCAAAACTGGCTGAGCGTTATGATTATAGTGTAATAATAGTAGGGAGACGCTAAAATTTCTGAAAATTAGTTGGGGTACTGCGTCCCCCCCTCAAGTCGAGCACTGCCTACCACGCATAGCCTTCGTATCATGCGGCTCCGCGGAGCAAACCAAATTGCGCTACATACCGAAAATTAACGCGTCCCATCAATTGTATTATGAATTCGTTTTTTGATTTTAACAAACATTGATGTTATCACCGTTCGTCAAATCATACTAGTCGAAATGGTCGTAAGAAATGGTCGTGCTCTGAGAATTAGTATCCCGCGGGAATTTGCTTTTTAACGAAATCCAAACGGCAAAATCAGATAAATATCGACAACAGACGACAATAATTACTGTTATGGGTCTTTACTGTTATCGTGTCGACTCCACTAGCTCGCTGTGACTGCGAATAATAGCACCGTATCATAGTTCCGAGTTGTAGCATCTTTAATAAAGAGCGGCAATAACATTTTCACGGAAAATATATTATAAATATTATATTTTATGTAACATAATGTCTGACGGAATCACTGTAATGGGTGAACAAGATTATGTAATAATTTTATTACAACTTTGCACTAATACGTAATATTATATGAATTAGTTCATATTTTACAGTATATACCTATTTGGTTACCGGACTGCAATATAGATTAACCACTGCACTTTAGAGATTTCTAGAGAAAATTAAATACATAAAAAATTTAAACATTTAGCGCTTGGGCCTATTACCCTATGACGGTTATACCGAATATCATGAAAAGGACTAACAAGTAGCTAACAGGTGCGTATGTAAAAAGGCCATAGTGTCTTATGACCCTATATTTTCACAAGTCATGAAATTATTTATGTATATACATAAATTAAGTTTATAATTTATTCGTACTTACAACTAACGATTAATTTGAATTTATTTTTAAGTATAAATATCAAGTCATTAACTCTACTGTCCGTTAACCTACCCAACAGCAGGCACGGCACTAGAATTTTTTCCAGGGGGGGGGCAAAGTGGGGCAAATATTTTTTATACATGGGCTAAAGTTTTTTCAACATATACTTAGGTTAATTAAATAAAATATAAATATTTTCGTATCATATAACATGATATAGCTATTCGCCATATAGTACACAAGTTTTTATATTATATGCTCTAAAAGTCTAAACAGATAATATGTAAACAATTTTGAATAGTTAAAAATGTTTAATCAAAGACCTTCAACAACTATTATTCATAATGATTAATGATGTACAAAAATGATAGTTTCTGTATGACTTTAATATTACATACCTTTATGAATGAATAATTATTTTTCTTTTACTTACCTACATATCATAAGTATAAATGAAAGTAACTGTGTTTAGTAATGAATAGATGACTTTGTTTGAATCATCTTTAATGCAATTATTTGGGATACTTTTGTTTGTTTATTTTCATCCAGTAATTAGTACTCAAATAAAGGTAATAATAAATAGATAAAAAATTTTTTTCTTATTTTACAAAGTTCAAAACATATTTTATTGAAATTGTAGTAAATTTTTCTCTTATTAGACAAATAATAAATTTAATTTATTCCTCAATTTTTTAGTACTAACATATGATAAATAAGCTAAATATTGATATTTTACACAATATCTGTTTATGCAACATACAGTAAATGATTGAAAATTTTATATTATAAGTAAACAAAAATGTATAAAATTACACCAATATCAGTAGGAAAACTTAAAACACAAATCTTCAAAAATACGAAAGTATTTTCATAAATTAAAAATGTTTAAAAAGTATATTTCATAAATTTTTGATGTAGCTCTTTTAAAAATAATGTTTTATGACTTTATTATATCGTACATATTTTTCAGTGGGGGGGGGGCTGGTGAAGGGGCTGAACTGTTTTCCGAGAGGGCAAGAGCCCCACCTTGCCCCCCCTCCCTTGCGCCGTGCCTGTCCAACAGCAAAGGTTTATTATGTATTTACAAGTAACAATGTAAAAGTAATTATTTTCGCTCATTGTTAAATATGTCAATTTTTAATGTTAAAATAAATTGACTAAGTACTTTCTCAGTGATGATCCAACATAATAAGAAAACTTAACAACCGTAGAAGGTATTTATACTCTATCCCAGAGGTTCCCAAACTGTGCGCCGCGGCGCCCTGGTGCGCCGCGGTGAATAGTCAAGGGAGCCGCGGCTGCGCCTCGCTGCCGACCATTTTCTAAAAATAAACAAGGATATTTTACGATAACGACACGGTCATTTTGATTATCTTCATTATTAAAAATGCTGCTTTCCTATAGTCAGTTATTATTACTATACTAACCAATTATTGTATTTGATAAAGATAAACGACTGTTCGTGTCTGGTTAAATTCGTTTTTGCGTTAGTATTGATTAACTATACACTAATATATCAGTCTCGGTGTGTTATTATTTGTTCAAGTTTCTTAAGAATATATATTTAGTGAGTTCTGTGATTTTCTTTAAGTTATAAATTTGTTCTGGGTTTAATTATGGATCGATTTTTATTAAACAATCGTAAACGTGCGAGTACTTTAGAAGACGAAGAAATTTTACCATCAACCAGTCGCGGTGAAACGGTAAAAAAGCGAAAATGTCGTAAGTATGACGATAGTTATTTGGATTTTGGTTTTACATCAACAGAAATTAATGGTGAAGAGAGACCACTATGTGTATTATGTATGAAAGTTTTGGCACCAGAATGCATGTTGCCGAGTAAATTGAAGCGCCATTTAGAAGCAAACCACAAGTATACGATTGGAAAACCTCGCGATTATTTTATTAGAAAGTTAAAAGAACTAAAACAGGAAAAAAGTACGTTTTTCAAGAATGCATCAATACCAACCAATGCTTTGATTGCATCTTATAAAGTTTCCTATAGAATTGCGAAATGTAAGAAGCCCCATACCATTGCAGAAGAGCTTATCTTACCAGCTGCTATAGATATGGTAAATATTATGGTTGGTGAATCTGCTGGGAAATTACTCTCAAAAGTGCCTTTATCCAATAATACGGTTAGCCGCAGAATTCACCATATGGCGGAGGACCTTAATGATCAATTGATAGAAAAAATCAAAGAAAAGGAATTCGGGTTGCAGCTGGACGAGGCTACGGATAATAATAAGGATGCTCATTTGATATGCTATGTTAGGTTTATAGATGGTGATGACATGGTAGAAGACCTACTCTTTTGTAAAAATATTACGGCAAGCGCTAAGGCCCAGGACTTATTTGATATTCTTAATAATTTTATGTCAGAAAATATGTTAGATTGGATAAAATGCGTCGGTGTTTGTACTGATGGCGCTCGTTCCATGTCTGGCAGTTATGGAGGATTACAGTCACTTATTAGAAGCAAAGCCCCTGATGCACTGTGGACCCATTGCATTATCCATAGAGAAGCACTTGCGGCAAAATATCTAAGTCCTGCGCTGAACCAAGTGTTAGAATGTGTAGTGAATGTAGTCAATTTTATAAAAACTCGTCCCCTGAAGGCTAGATTTTTCAAAAAATTATGTGATGATATGGGAGCTGAACACTCAAGTTTGTTGTATTACAGCAATGCACGATGGCTGTCTCGTGGTAATGTTTTATCACGTACGTTTGAACTGCGGCAAGAAATTTACATATTTCTTAAAGAAGAAGGGCACAAATATGCCAATGATTTTTCTGACGAAAATTTTTTAATAAAATTGGCATACTTGTGTGACATTTTTGAAAAACTGAATGCATTGAACACCTCATTGCAGGGAAATAACACGCATATTTTAAAGTCGATGGATAAAATGAGAGCTTTTATAAAAAAACTCAAACTATGGAGAAGACAAATGAATGAAGGCACGAGCAAAGATTCATTTTCCATATTGCAGCAGTTTCTGACCTCTAATACAGTTGAGATTTCTCAAGATATGAAATCCATTTTTGAAGATCACTTATCACAGCTAGTGGTATGGTTTGAGAAATATTTTAAAAATGAAGACATTGATAAATTTGCATGGATTCAAGATCCATTTAACTCCATTGTTCCATCAGAATTTAATTCTACTGAAGAAGAAAGTCTAATTGAGTTGTCTTGCGACAGTAGCTTGAAATCAAAATTTACCAATATGGAATTGACCAAATTTTGGATTTCAATAAAAAATGAATATCCACTTGTATGTGAAAAAGCTCTACGTGTTTTAATTCCGTTTTCTACTTCATATTTATGTGAAGCTGGGTTTTCGGCGGTCGCTGTGATCAAAAGCAAATATCGGTCAAAAATCAATGTGGAGGAGGAAATGAGAGTAGCAGTATCAAGTTTGATCCCAAGATTTGAAAAAATATGCAGTGATGTCCAGGCTCATCCATCTCACTAATTCAATTGTTTTCTACAAATAAACTAAGTCTAATTTATTTTACCTAATAAAATTAAAATTAAATATTTCAGTGTGTAATTATATAAAATAAATACTTCCATATTATCTATTGAAAATTAAACATGTTTCTTATTTTATCTATTTTATTTAAAAAAAAGTCGTAAATTTTATTAAGGGCGCCATGAGCAAACTTCAGTTCTAAAAGGGCGCCACGAGTATGAAAAGTTTGGGAACCTCTGCTCTATCCTACATTACTCACTTGTTAAATTTAAACTAGTGAAGGCGTGCGTCTATAAAAGCAATTGTTAAATGTACGCTTTCCATTAACATATAATTTCGTACATAATTATTTAAACATTATCTAACCCATCGGTAATCTACGTGTTACACAATTTATTTTTCTGCTCGAGTTCAAATCATATAAAATCAGCAAAGTTTCATCTTATAACATTTCTAATCACAGTATTTTGATAAAATGTTAGGGCAATAACTAATAATTTATTGTTATTTACTATATTTAATATAGTGTGTACAACTCACAGAAGATATTATTCTCTATTTCCCAAATCGATTATTTTCCTCATTGTCGAGTCACGAGTGTAATTAATTTAATAATATATGATACAATCTGCGTAATTATGTATGAGTACTCGGATAAAGACAGTCCAGTAACTCAAATTAGCAAACGTTATTATAAGTATATACTCAAAGATGTGTTACTAAAAAAATTGTGAGTGTACGTCTTTTTCACGTGAGTAGAATAGAATACTCTTTACTATAAAGTGAAATAAAAATGTTCTCGCTTTATTTTCAGACATTTTTATTTGTTTTTGAAACAAAAATGATATACTAATGTAATAACGAAATTAAGAACTACTACGCTTCAAAAGAGATTAAATAGCTTAATACTTTCAACTACAGAGCAAGAAATGGCTATACATTTAAATCTTGAAGACATTGATAATTTTAAAAACTCAACTGAACGCAGAATTTCGATACGATCAATTATAATTATTTATCTAACTTATTTTGTTTTTGTATTGGAGTATATGATTATGTCTTTGTTTATTTACATTATTTAAGTTTATTACGAAAACTATTTCAAGTGTTATATATTTAATTTATTGTGTAATTAATTTAAAATTTTAATTATAAAGGCAGTAAAAACTATTTAAGAATGATTATTCAGTCACTTATTTTAGGGAAATAATTGAAATTTTAAATTAAACAGTTATTCAAACATTTGTCTGTATATTTTTACCAGAATTTTGAACGCTTAAATTAATTTTCAGTGGGGGATGGGGCAGTGATAGCATTGCATTGATTGCATTGATTGCATTCTCTGAAGAAGAGGTTTTATACACCTATGATAGACCCATAGTATTTTTAGTAAATATATGCAAAATAATAAATTAGAAAAGAAACTCCCGAGTATATCACTTGTGTATACCTACAAACTTACGATATTATATATGATATTAATATGACGTAAAATTGTTTACTACATTACTAAATCAATCAGATATAAACTGTTTATAATTATACAACATATATGATAATCAAAAAATATTTACGATTACTGATATAAGTAGCAGAAGATAATAGGAATAATGAAAATGTTCTTTTTCCATTTGATATTTTTCTTGCACCGTGTTCACGCGAAATTTTATTTCAATGTTTATTATTATAATATGATCCAAGAGAATTTTTTTTTTTATGTTATACAATTCTTAGTCCATAGGTTTCATATCCATATTGACCATCGGTCGATATGATATATTATTATATTCCATCAACATTTTATGATATAATATCATGATGATAATCTATGATATGTGTAATCAAATACCTATGCGTGCGTGGTTTTATACGGATATTTCGTATCGAGGACCATGAGTGAGATTATAATCATAATACTCTGTTTTGTAAAGGGTTGAATCGACACGGCAATATGTTCCGCGAGATTGTGGACACAAAAGGGTTGTCGCGAACAATAGGCAGTAGGTTTTTAAACGAACACGCGTAGACGACAGGTTTCCTATGCAGCTGATAAATTTTAACCATAATGCGTATGTCATTGTGATTTGAAATTGTCAGTGAAATAAAAAAAAGAGGCAACGATTTGGTGTTCGAACCGAATAGAAATGAAAGTGAAAATCAGCACCCAGTTCCACAAATTGTACGTGCAGTATCAAGTTTAACCATGGATAACATTAGAAACTAAATTCTTGAAGATTTACGAAATCCCTTATTTTTCTATTTTATTGCATTCTTATAAAAAATTTTGTTTTATAAAGGCAAACAATGGAAAACCGAAAAATAAATCATATTTAATAAAACCGTAGAAAAACTATCTCAAAATACCAGAATTAACGATCTTTAACCAAGATTCCAAGTCTTGGAAATTGAAATTAAAAATTGTATTTCTTAACTTGTTGATGATGTCCGAAAACAAATTGTATACTAGAGTTGATATTTCCAATAAGATTTATAAATTTATATATTGGTATATATATATATTATAAAAAAAATCTATCCAAGTTTTAGCTTTAATAATTATAAAATAGTAGCTCTAAGTATACATAAGTAGTTAAGTAGTGTGTTATGTACATACCTTGAACGAATCCGAAAGTACTACCTACTCGATTTGTAATAATTCTAAGTAAAATAATGTTATGATAACCTTTGGTATCAGCAAAACATTCCTTAACATTGATAGGAGCGTGAATAACCCTACAGTATTCGAACGGATCAATAGAACACCAAAAAGGGTAGTTTTACACGAGTATATTTCCGATAGATGGCGGTAGGGTTTCTTGCCAAAACGTTTTCATTGTCTGAAAATGTTTTGCAAGATGATTATAAACGTAAATGTTTTTCACACTCCCTCTACTGAGGTGTATTAGAACAGTATTGGGCTTAAATACCAAATCTAGTAAGGGATCTACGATAGGACTGTGGCGTATTCATACATTTTGTTTATTATATGACATTTCATTAAGGGCTGATCAGTTACATTACTGCATTACAAAAAATAAATTGATAACAATTAATCACGTTTTGCCATAACTTTCTGTCATAGAAATAGAAAAACAGTGTAATTACTTACCTACGCAGTTTATAGGTGCAAACATTTTTCCTCTACATTTTTTTATTTTCAGTAATTTTATTGTAATATGGTTATTATAATAATTGATATAATATTTTATATTAATTTGTCACATGATTATAGTTTATAATAATTTATAGTGAAGACTTTCTTTTTGCTTTCAGTACACACAAATAAAAAAAAAAAATGTGTGGCTATGAATAGGGGAAGGGGATAAGGTACAACCAGAATACAAACAACTTACAGAGGGAGACTATTTTTTTAACAAAATCTTGGGGACTTTGTTAAACATTCTCAACCATTTTTTATTTCGTATTGAAAGCACATGTTCAGAAGGGCATATAAGCACTATAGGCTCCATAGAGGCGCAAAAATCTTTAGTTCAACACTGTATGGCCGCATACGGAATTTACTATAGGTTCTTATAGAAAAATGTTTGAATTGTATATTAATTATTTAATTAATTTATGACTAAATAATTAATTTAATCATTATTGTAAATCTATTATTGAAATTTAAATTAATAATTATTAATGAATATGCATGTATCGGTATAGTCTACAATTGTTTAATTTATTTAAAATCTTATTGAAAATAATGTAAAAGTTTTAAATCGTCATAATGAAATAACGCTTGGGTGGTTTCTAAAAACCTAGTATTAATTAAAAAATAATAATAATCATTTTTACTTGATTAAATATTCATTTTAAAATTTAATTAATTTTATACACACACATTCTCTACAATTATTTTCATTTACTTATTACTTTTTAACTTGTATAGTTTTTAAATATCTTTGAATTAGATTAGGATCCGCAATTCTTTAATCTTATTGCTCAGATACACTTTCATTGTTTTTTATTTGTACATACATTCTAATATTTTCTGGGAGTATCAAGTATTATTTTACTTGTATTAATTCAGTCGATTATATTATTTTCATTAAAAAAAAAAAAAAAAAAAACTATTTTAATTTATTTTAAGATTATTACTATAAATAAAATTAATAAATAAATGTAAAATAAACTTTGGGCGGATAAACTTAAGTTATAAATTCCAAATTTGTGGTTACGAATCATTACGAATTGGTTACTAATTTGTGAAACCTTTTTTACACCAAAATGTTTACTTGGTGGTCCCGAGGTCAGTGTCTTGGCGTATTCATATATTTCCTGCGTGTAGGCCTGTGGAAAATCGTCGCTCTAAATAATTAAAAATATATACCGCACTAATTGAGTTATCATTTAATTAACTACATTACAATTTATATTAATTAAGTAAGTATGCAAAACAAATTTTATTTAAATACTAAAACATAATTTCTTAACATATGAACCATTTTTATTAATTTTTAATAACAAAATAAATTCTTTAAATCTACTGCTGTAGCCATTTGCCTATTATAGTGCTTGCATATAAATACGCCGCTGGATATCAAGGGTGAAAGTCATAAGCCACACGTATCAGATCCCTGGTAATCTTCCGTCAAGTAAGTCTGCTTGGATCAGTACTACCATCTTAGAGACTAATCAAGCAACTGTTATCCAGTGACAAACAAGGGGTCTTCTATATATTAGTTGGATTTAGCGGGGATATGTACGACGACGCTGCAAAAGCCGGCGTCATGTTTGATTCTAAGACGACAACTAATATGAAAAATAATAAGCATAAATAAATAAACCATTAGTTACTAGTTTACGTAGACAAGTAGGAATAGTTTTTTTGAAAATCATGTATAACTTAATTTTAATGAGCCGTTGATTTAATATTAAGATAAGAAAATGCTGATGACATCTTAGTATTCAACATGCTTTCATAATCGTTATAAAAAATATATAACACGTGTTTTTATAATGATCCATAATATGCTTGATTAAATTGCACTAAAATAAAACATTTTACACGGTCAACGTGTAGATTAAAAAAATACTTCCATAATAACTGCAGTTGTTAGGAAAATGTTTAGAATAGAAATAAAAAATAAAAATAATTTTTGAATGGGATAAAACTTTTTTTTTAATCAATAAAGTTGTAATAGATAAATTCTAAAAAATTTGGTAGGGGCAGATGAATTACGATGACAAGTTTTTAAGAAAATCAGTCCATTTAAGTAATATATTCTAAAAATGTAAAAATGTTCCAAAAAAAAAAAAAAAAATGACACTGGACATCACAGAATTTTTCTGTGGCTGTGATTTTATACATATATACATATACATTTTAAATATATCGAAATAGTATAAAAATGTATTGAGTATCGATTTCAATTGTAAATAAAATAGAAAAAATAAATAGTAACAGTTGAAACATATTGAGTAATTGTATATATATATTTGTATGAAAACGTACTTAGGATTGTATTGCAAACGAATTTGAAAGGAAAGAAATCTAAAAAGGAAATTGATGAATGCAATAGCAAAAGGAAGCGCTGCGTTACGAGTCGGAAAAAAATATAGGAGGCTAAATAAAGAGGGAAAATGAGAAAAACACAAGAAAAAATATCACAACTGAACTAAAGTATTAACAAGAATCTAGTACGAAATTGAAATAAAATAAAGCACCATAATAGTGTATGTACTGTGTGCACTGTACTAGTCGTAAATATTATTTTATGTATCTATATTGTATGACGTATACCGAATGTCGTAAATATATCATTAATCATTAATCATCATTGTATAAAAAAGGAATGTTGAAATGTAAAAATGACAGCTTATACTTAAATCAAATTTTAATATTTCTTTGGATTTGGTAAATTAGAAAATTCTCGATAATTCTATAAACATATCTGCATATTACTCCATAATTTTGGAACATTTTTGTACGATTTTCATCTAAAATGTCTAAGTCGACTGTTATACGCAATAATTGCGTAAAAAAAAACTAGTAAAATTATTTTATTAGTTTTTTTTATCACTAAATAGGAATGTTTTAATATTAATCAAATAAACTACAAAATAATATAATTATTTTTACTATTTTTACAATGAACGACTACGGTACAATATTTATCATTTAAAACGATTTTATATAGTACTATATTATCTGTTTATGTTTATATCGTATCATAGGTACAACTTGTATAATTATCATCGGTGCCTACGAATTTACAGCAGAGGCGTATTTTAGGGAGGCGAAGGGGGTGATCGCCTCCCCTGAATCCATATTTAAGGAATCGATCATATGTGAGATAAACATTTCAAATTTTTTTAATGTGGATCATTTTATAACTATAATTGTGTCCATACTAGGACACAAAAACGTTTTTATAACGTTATAACTAGGCTTAGGGACTTCTAACATTTGCATACTTTTTTTAATTATTGTTAAATATAGCAGAGTGCAAAATAAATTCGTTTCTCGGTGCCATGATATCAGATCTAAAATTTGAATGTGCATATTTTCCATATTTGATAGATTTTGCAGTAGGGTGCATATTTTAAAATTGTTATGCTTATTTTGCATATTTTGACAAATTTTTCAAATTTTATTATTATTATTATTAAAATTAAAAACTATTGATACATATAACATATATACATATTTCATCCTATTGAAAAAAAAAATGTACTAAGAGGATTTAATACTTCCAGTAATATGCTATCTGCAAACTACCTCTCATATTTCGTTATAATTTTTGTGCAATTTTTGTCAATTATACTATAAACCTGTATCGAACGTATAGCCCGCTGGATATCGACCGGATGTCGATATAGAATAATAGATTATTTGTTTAGTGTTCATTTCAGTCGATTATTATCGGTCGTTGTTTTTGCGTCTCGCAACTACACAACGTCGAATCATACATAAAACGTTGTATGCGTATATTGTGTAATTGCTACTAATTTACTGTAATGTAAAAGTAAACAGTATATTGTTGTAAAAAGTTGTATAAAATAATATCTATTTACAGCATTTATTTTTCTGTGCAACGAAAAAAAAAGATAAAGAAATTTATCATGGTTTAGAAAAAATATGTATTTACATACAAATCCCAGATCTAGTAATGAGTATACAAACCATAACGGGTACTCAATCCATAACGGGTACCCGAAATTTTGTAAATTGCGTAATGCCCGTAAAACCCGGGTAGTATCGGGGTATCCGGGTACCAAGAGCACTATTATAAACCATGAAATTGATTGAAATATTTAGCTGTTGAAGATTACAGTGTACGCTGTATTTAATGTATTTTGTTAACTGTAGTAAATAACATTGAATAAAATAATATGAAATGTGGACATTCAGCCCATGATTCTTAAATTGCATCATGCAATTTATAACGCGCTGCAAAAGTATATCTTGTGGTGTTGTATTTTATAGTCTTAATAGAAGTTATAAACATGTAGTTACAAAGGATTAATTAAATTTTTTCGAACGTATCGAGAGAAAACAGTTGTCAAGCGAAGCAAGAAAATTTATTTTAGGATTAATATCCATATATATTAGTGCGTATACCCACAAATATATTTACTAATACACTACTGGTTAAAGGTAATATATATATATGATATAATATTTAAAATATGTAATATTATTTTCATAGGCGGACATTTGGTTGAATTTTTGAGGGGGGCTATAATAATTCAATGTAAAATAACCCGTAGGGTTTCGCCCCCCACACCCCCTTCCCATGCACAAGTAAAATTCATTATTATTAAAAATAAAGATATGTTTAAATTATATTAAAAAAACACTAAATAACATATATTTAAAAATAATTAATATTTTATTTTAATGACAAAACTATTTGTATCAGCAAAAATATTCAAAATATCATCGCTTTGTACATTTTTCGATATATCTTTTTCAATATATAGTATTGAAAGATCGCTGAACATATCATGAACCAACGATGTCCCTAGCCAAGTTTTTATTTTTTTAATTGCACTGAAATTTCTTTCACAGGTAGCCGAACTAATTGATATTGTTAATGCTATAGTAAATAGATTTTTATTATTTCTTATTTTAGGATTTTCAAAAAAACGAGCAGATAATTATAAAAAGAACGAATAACATTTCTCACAAAGTTTCGATTTTGAGCTATTAAAATATTTGGGGGGGCTAAGCCCCTTTCCTTCGATGTCCACCTATGGTTATTTTACATTGTATTAATTGCTAAATACATTTGGAAGCATTTCAAATTTTACACTAATTTAAATAACGCAAAATGCTAAATTGTTCATAACGTCTAACTATCAATAACCGTAAACCGAAAATTTTTTAAACGTTTGAATGCTGAAATTGAATTACGTTTAAATTATTTATAGCGTTAAACGCTCAATTTCTTATAACATTTAAATGTCCCATAACGGTAAACATTATTATTTTGATTTAAGCTCTGGTCCATATTTAATGAAAAATCAAATATAACACAAGCGAAACTTTCAAAACACAGATAGGTGTTAAAAAAAAAACTACACAAAAGTTCATTCTAAGTAGATCCGACATTTGATTAAAAAAATAAAATTAAAAAAACCCAAATATTAAGGATTCACTTGATTTAAATATTACCAAAAATTTTACTTGTACATTTTGAGCCTGAATTAAATTAAAATATTGAGTTACAGTCTAAACAGTTTACATTTCAAAATTTACATTAAGTACGTTAAGCTAGAACAAAGAATTTCCTGTCTTTAAAATAGAGTGATAAGTAGGGCTCGGATTTTGTAGCAAATGCTTCTTTTGAGGGGAGTGTGATAGAAAGATAATTCTTATATATAAATACGTTTTGAATCGTTTTGATTTTAATGAAGTAAATTTTTTTTTTTGTTTTTTTTTGCTTTTTTCCACAAAACCTGATTTTTATTGCTTTTTCTCTTATTTGGTTATTTTTTCTTGATTTTTACATATTTTTCTTGAAAACTTAGCTTATTTCTACATATATTATACGTCTTGGACTATATATATATACAGTTGAAGAATTCAGCAAAAATGCCCAGTATGTAAATGTTGTAAGAGAGCTTATAAAATATCAAACTTTACATTCAAATCTCGTCTACATCAAATCAAATTTTGGATTTATTCCACATGCAATTACACAATTAGAAAAAAGAGGTATTTTTTATTTTTTATTTTCGTTTTAAGTATTTGCTGTATTTATATATTAATATTTTTTAGGCGAAACCTTGGCAAAAAGCATAGGTATTGTGTTAGCAGCAAAACAAAAGTTAGAGGAAGCTAATGGTGAAGTAGCGAAATTGATTTTAGAAAAGTGCAATCGTGTTTTTTCAAAGATTAATGGATGGGCAGAACTTCAAAAAGTTAATTTAATTCATAATGGCACTGCACTAAACGTAAAAGTGGAACAGTTATTAATTAATTATTAATTCAAATGATTTAGTTTATATGAAATATGCACTAATTACATCGATTGACGTGGAAAGGTCTTTTTCTCTGTACAAAAATATATTAGCACTCAATGGAATAAGTTTTAATGAAAGTAACTTGACTAAATATATGGTCGTAAATTACTTTTTTAATATTTAATTTTATGTTTAATTGAAATTTGTTTTTTTAGAATTAAATTAATAAATGCTTTTTTTTTGCTTTTTTTAGCTACTTAAAATGCTTTTTTGAGGATTTATTTTGCTACAAAATCCGAGCCCTAGTGATAAGCGGTACTCCACAGATAAAATGGACTGATTATTTGGACAATATTAGTTATTTAATCAAACAAAATGAATAATTTAAACTAATTTAAAAAACTTTTTATACAATTGTATAAGCTTATTTATTTATATGATTATGTAATTGTATACGTATATAAATATATAATACGTAAGTATATTAATTGGTATATAATTTATTAACTAAGTAACTCAAAAAATAAATTGGACGAAATGGGAGCTGACCTTAAATAAATATATTTTAAGAAAAATTATTGTTGGTATAGCAGTATGAATAGTTACTATAAACAATATAATAGTTTAAATCATTAAACATTATGCGAAAAGTAAACAATTAAGATTTACAATAATTAATTGGGTAAATTACCTAAATATTGAAATTGAATAGTTAAAACCTGATTTATTGTGAAGTGTGAACAAAGTTGATTTTGGGTGGATATATTTAAGTTAAAAATTCTAAATTTGTGGTTACGAATTATTACGAATTGGTTACTAATCGGTGGTACCATTTCAAACACTGTATGACGTTTTCCCGAGTCTCGGGTGTTGCAGTCAACTGACACTGACCACCCGCAAATAGAACATTGATTTTTTGGCGGATATACTCAAATTAAAAATTCTAAATTTATGGTTTTGAATTATTATGAATTGGTTACTAATTTGTGAAACCATTTTTACTTGTTAGTACCAGGGTCAGGGACCTAAATAGGCTTCTGCTGATACCACAAGTTAGTGAAATATCTTTCAACCCACTCAGCTGTATGCGATACCATATTTGTCCATTTTTAATTAAAATTTATATTCTATTTTCTTTCGTTCAATATGAAATTATAATATAATGTTACGGTTCCGAGCTATTTTTTTTGGTAAGTTATATTTAGAGTGTTTCATACAAATTATATTGTAATAATATAAGTACGATGAAAATTTATCATTCTATAAAAAAAGGCATCTGTATTCTGAGACACATAATAATACATTAAATAATCTAAAGATAAGATAAAAAAAATTTTAATTAAATATATATATTTAATATATATAATTACATATGCTAATCTTGTAATAAAATAAATTAACTATTATGCGGCGAATATAATACGACTATTTTACATGTATAATAGCTTTGCTTAAGCATATTTCATATTTCTATATCGACCTCAACAAATAATAATGGTAAGAAATTCAATATTTTAATGTCGATTTTCAAAGTGTTCATATAATAAAAAACGAAAAGGACTTTACAATTGCTGTCAAAACCTTTATTTCCCTTGTGTTCGGTTCTCTTCGGTGCCCTTAGGGGTAGTAGTATTATTCTTCGGTCGAATGGAAAAAACTTTTGAACACATTTCATTCGGTCTTTCAAATAACTTCTTTTTACAATTTAATGAAAACGAGATTTAACGTATGCATTATTGGCAAATACATTTATATTTATTTGTTTGATAATTCTTATTTAAGATTAATTTTGAAATTTAGTTGAAATGTTAACTAGTGCTGTTTTTTAAAATTATCGCTTTTATTTATTTAGAAAAAGTACTAAACATATATTTGTAATATTATTACGTAATATTGTTAAACTATAAATAACTATCGGTAATACTGAAGTAATATTTTTGGTATTTTATATTTTACACAAACTCTGATTTTTTGATCGGTTATAAAATAATTTAAGTTACTTCAGCGTAATAAATTTTTAATTAATACTTCTAATAAAACAAGTAAAACTGATTCGATTATACGTGCAAATGTTTTACATGCCTAATAGTATAAATATTATTCATATTTTAGATAAGGCAAAATATATTTTATAAATTTTTATTATTTAAATTAATTAAATTATTATGATTTCAGCAATTTTATACACAATTCAATATTTTTCAATTTACAACATTGCGATGATGTTTTTAAAGTTTTTCTTACTTTCATAGTAAACTTGTTAATAGGGATAGAATTTATATGAAATATGTAAAAACTAATTTTTATTATTTATAGAATTATTATTTATCGTAACTTGTTATAATTACATTAAATATTAGCTTATATAACTACATGCTATTATTAAATTATATTTTGGTTTATATTATTGCATATTATTTCATGTTTCAAATTTTCAAATATAAACGACCGACATAGAATACATTTATATTGACTAAAACTCTTTTCCACGTCACACAATGTTATTGAAGCATACTTAAATTACACGATTTGTCATTTCTTCTTCTGTTTTATACTCACCGTTTATAATACTACGAATTTTTGAAAGTGTTTTGAATCCCTTATTTTTTCTTTAGTACTTACTAAATCAATTTTAGTTTTTTCCAATTCTGCTAAACTTCCGTTACATTTATACAGTTTAACTTTAATATTTAAAACAATTTTTAAGCCAACTTCAAGAGATTGTGTACTTTTTTTATGTTAGTAATTTCATCTGTAAGTAAACAAAAATTACTTTTTTAAATAAACTAAATCGTTTTTTAAATGTTTGTTTTCAAACAATTCTTTTGTTTATTAATTGATTCTTCTTCGTCGTATAAATGTGATATTACATGTTTTATTGATTCAAAATTATTTGAATAGTATTCTACTGCATTTAACCATATTCTCCATCTAATAATAATTGGTTAGAGTGGTAAAGGTAAATCCGAGAATAATTTACGTTGCTTGATAACTCGGCTATAATTTATAGACATTCATTGAATACATAACATTTAAAATTAACAATATGATAACAATTAAAAAATTTAAAGTTTAAAAATTAACAAAATTAACATGATTCTCAAAAATCAATAAATAGGCAGTTATACATTATTTTCAAAATATGTAAAAAAAAAAAAAAAATTGTTCTATTAATACGTTAACGGACAGTACTGCTGTGGCATAAACTGTCTTTTAACGTCAATTTCATATCTCATAATCTATTGATCCAAATTAAAAATAGGTAAGAGGTATTAATACTGTTTTTTTTATTTAAAAAATTTGAAATAAAATAGATTTTTAAAATTATATTTAGTAAAATTAAAATATACTGTTCCGCAAAATATTGCAGGACACCGGAGGGCCGTTAGTTATTTTGATATCGATGTTGTAATTTAATAATTAAACCTTAAAAGTAATTCCAGAAATCAAATTTTAATTTTAATTGAAAGTATAAAATAATAGTACCTATACTTTTACCAGGAACTCGTGTTTTTTGTATAAATAATACCAGTAATGCTTACAAATCTTCAACAGAATTATAAAGATATAATTGCTCTACTATGAGTTCCATTTAAAGATGCTTCTGATATTTAATAATGACAGAAATATATTAGTCATCTTTTCTCATTTTAAGTGTAAAGTAATGCTTGTTTTGTAGGAGACTTTGATGAATTTGAAGCAAAGTTCTTCTTGGAAATAAGCTCAATTATGAAATAAACCACTTCGTTTCTTAACTTTTATCCTTTTCATAAATTGTTTAATACATTTACAAAACTTTGGTAACATTATCACATGTACTTGAAAAGCAAATGTATTTTTATAAAGAATTGTAATTATGATTGCATTGATAAAGTTCAGGAAGATTTTTTTTTGTTAAGACATGTAATATTAAAAAAGTTAAATAAGAATTCTGAAAAGTCTAACATTCTTTTCGGAATCAAGTAATATATTACTCTGATTACACAAAAGTTTCTTCCTCTAATTTCAATGGACCAACAAATTTTAATTCTAATATAAATTATATATATTTTTGAAAATTTTACTATTTTTTTAATTATTTTTTTGATTATTTTTTTTTAAAGACTAGTATCAACACTTTGTACATACAATTTTACGTTCAATATTTGTCTGTAAATCTCAGTAAATTAAAATTGATAGTGAAGTGAACTGTTAATTATACATAAGTATTTAAAGTTAGATAAGAAGACATGCTGAGTGGAGTTGCAATGAATACCCCGTGAGATATCTGTGTTTTGCTCATCAAAACTTTAAACACTTAAATAATTAATTAATTAATTACCTACATATTCTGATAATTATTATTATAAGGCTACAGTGAAATATTAAAAAATGTATATGCTTTTTAAATATAAAAAGCTATACTATAAATATTTAATTGTATGGGTTTATCAATTAAAATAATAATATATTTTATATAATTATATTATATTTACAATATATATATATAATAAAAACAAATCGAGACTTCTAAGTTGGGTAATATTCAGATATGGGTGAATGGTATTACTACTTGTTAATTGGACTTTAAAACTTGAAACTAATGAATTATTGCTTTTGAAAACATTTCTAAGTGAAAGTGATCGGGTGAACTAATTTATATTTTTAAAGAACAACATTTCTTAATATGGTAGAATGAATTGTTAATAAAATCATTTTCGTAAAAAAAAGGCTTCTTAATTTTAAAAAATCGATTCAAATTTCAAATGCCTATAAAAAGCACAAACTTAAAAAAAAAACAAATAATGTGAAACTATGAAATGTCTTTAATTAAATAACTAATATCGTGTAATAGAAATTTCTAAAAAAATCCGATTTCGTAAAAATTTCATTTTATAAGACTAAGAAATTATTTTAGCGATTTTTTTTTTTTTTTGCTTGCAAAGAAAATTATAGGAAAAATCTTATATCTAATTTTTCAGGCTTTAAGTATAAAATTAAAAATTAAAATTAAAATTTTTCTTATTTTTAAACCATGTTTGAATTTTCAATGTTTTTTATTATTGTTTGTTAAACAAATATTTGTTGTCTATTTGTTTGTCCATCTGTATGCTTGTTTTTTATAATATTTTTACTTTAAATTTAAAATGTGTTATGCATGTTAAGATTAATATATATTGAAAAACTATGTCAATACAATAATGAGTAACAATCATTCGTTTTATAAATGTTACCGGCAATATGGATAATCCGGTATTTTGCAAAATGCCTAGGCAGTATATAAAATGCCAAAAATAACTCGGCAATATATAATACGAGCTTTGCCTAAGTATTATGTATAATGCCAATCGTGGAGTAGGCAATATGAAGAAAACAAACAAAATTGGGCATCGCCTGTTACTAACGACTTTACTTATCGTTTAACATAAATGTGCGTTTACGATTTAACGCAATAAAGATTAATATTATTTTACTACTATAATAATAATTCTGAGATTCAATATTGAACGTACTAATAATTTTATTATAATATTGTAATTTTTCTTGTCATTTTCCTGTCTCGTTTTGATGTTGCACCCATACATACGATTTATATGCAGTCAAATTTTTATAACAAACTACAAATTTTTTTTGAAAATTTAGCCACTAATACTAATTTTTTATCTGATGAACATTATAATGAATTGATAAAAATTCAATCCGCAAGAATAGGCCAAGAATTCTTAAAAGTTGTTTGTAAGTCCAAGCATCAAAATAAAAAGTGTATTTGCCTTAAAAATAACATTTTGTGGACTTTAAAATGTCACTTTTCTACAACATGTTATAATAAATAAATAGTAGTTTAAGTAAAATATTTATATAATAGTAATAATATAATAATAGATAAAAATTAAATTTTATCTGTAATATGAGTAATAATGTATAATATTTATAAGAATCTTAATATAATATAACATTTAATAAAATATTTTGTACTTAGCCTAAAAAAAATTGGCATTTTGCATAATGCCTAGGTATTTTATATAATACCTAGGTTATATGTAAAATAATATTGAAAATCATGTGTTTTATTGACATTGCCTAAAATGGGTCGGAAGTTTGAAAAATTCCTAGGCATTTTGCAAAATACCTGCATTTTTCATATTGCCGGTAATATAAATAATTTATTAAAATGTATCAACACAATCGGCATTTCATATTATAGTACTCGCTCATTAACTCGACGGGACCGCAAAATAACCGGTTCGTATTTACAAAAAATTTTTGTAAGCCAAAATTTGTTTGTGTTTAGTGAATTATACTTATAGAGACGAATTTGGGTTATCTGAGGAAGTTAAATCAAATGTGTTTATTAAAGTATACGATCAATTATATATGCATAACAAATTTTATTATGCATATAGTTAATGAATATATATATAAATAGTGGTTATTTTAGATTATTACTATTTTTTTTTTCTCTCGACTATATTGGGCCGACCACCCTTGTTCTAAACCTCCACTCGTCGCGAACATTTCTACATTCCATATACACCATAGGCGTGCGCACAGGTGTGCTCTTGCTGCCCCTGGACGGTTTGAATATATTTGTAAGGGTCAAACTGGTCCAAGCCACACCGCCACACCGATAATGCTTAATATAAAATAAGTTGGTTATCCAAAAAATGTATCGTTACCAAGCTAATATTTTCTGTGTTTAAACTTTAAATAGGCTTTGAAGCTCAAACTTGAGCTTAAAAATGTTAACTTAATACTCATGTATGGGCCGGTAAAAATATTCGCTGCCCCCGACTTGAAACTCTACGCACGCCTATGACATACACGCACCAACGGCCCTCATATCATTCTCATTCGTATCCAACCATCTCTTTTTTTGGTCTTCCTCTTCCTCTTTTCCTTTCAACGTTCATTTACAAAACCACTATTATTGCTTTTGTTTCATCACATGCCCGAACCATCTCAGTCTATTTTCTCTCATTTTGTCCACTATCTAAGCTACACCAATACTACCTCTCACATATTCGTTCCTTATTCTATCTTTTCTTGTCACTCCACTCATCCATCTAAGAATTCTCATTATCGCAACACTCATACTCTGTTCTACTCTCCTGTCAGCCGTCCAACACTTCGAAACATATAGCATAATTGGTCTCACTACACTCATATACAATTTTCCTTTTAGTCTCATTGGAATTCTTATCACAAAAAATTCCCGGCGCTTCTCTCCATTTTATTTTACTTTATTAATATTTGAAATATATATCCAGGTTGCCAATATTAATATGAGCATTGCAATTATCCATAGTCTAAAGTACACTTATGTTTTGAAGGGCTATTCTTCATTGAAATTTAAGTAACTATTGAAGAAAATATGTTGAATCGATCCATACATTTTTTTATTTAAATGGAATACTAAGCCTGTTACGTATTCATAACATCTGAGGTTTTGATATTTACCTATTACCTAAATCTTGATTTTTTCTAAGCCAGTAGCATTGTAGCCCAATATAATAGTTTCTCAGTACTCTTGCATCCCTATGCGACTTCACTCCTTTAAAAACCAATATATACATAAATACATACCAATTCATACAGAAATAAGGCGTCGATACAACTGCTTAGCTGTAATAAAGATTAAATTGGATTAAATTTTATATTTATACGAGTAATAAAACAAAAATAGAAAATAATAAATATTTTTTTGTTCGTGTTAATAAAAAAAAAGACATTATGGTTTCTAAATTTTATTTCGAAAATTCGTAATATGAGGAAATAAAAAAACCTAAATATAGGGCCTTTTTCGGGACCGAAAACCCAATTCGCGCTATCCAATAATTCGTGGAAACGAGGTATGACTGTAGTAAAAAAAACTTTTTATCAGTTATTAGCTGTAGGTTATTATAAGTTTGCAAATTAAACTGGCGGTCTATTAAGCTTGGTATTGTGAAATTTTGTAGCACGTACGAATGTTCTATATTCATTCGTTGATCGTTGCATGTAGTTTAAAGGAAACAATTTTTAATCACAAAATTAAGTTTATAAATTAATTTATATTGAGATACTAAACCAGTACGAAAAGTTTCTATATAATATAAATAATTTGAAATGTTTAAATACTAAAAGTTATTTAATCTACAATTCACCAAGTACAATTTGCTGTTAGCATTTATTAAGCATTTATTTAGAAGAAAAATATTTTATCTGCTGAAGTTATTATTCATCGAAATGCAAATGATTTATATAATAACTACAGTACGCGCTTTTATATAATAATCGAGAAATAGTACCTATATACCTGTCATGCTTTAATTTTAAAACAGTTTCCTTTGAAGACATTGTAATAACCCAAAAATACAAAAATAAAATATAAGTATGAATGTGGGCGATGTGGTATGAATGGGTTTTTACCTTCCTCCTTGTTTAAGGGAGGGCTCTCGGGGTTGAGAAGGTTCGAAAGCCGATCAGCGCAATTGTACAGTCCGCCTAGCTAAATAAAACAGCACTTACCTGTTCGCCGTAGAACTTCTGATGCCGACGTGAGGTTGAAAAAGAAAGAACAAATGCAGAATTTAATAGCACTAGAACTGGATATTCTTCAACACTCGCACGAAGAACGCAAGTCGAACAGATTAAAATAATTCAATATTTTTTTTATTTAATTTAAACTTAAATGAGTTAAAACAAATCGCATGTATAAATACATAAATCGCTCGTCGTTGATCTTATGATCGGTGCGCATGCACTGACGACCTAAGATCAAGGACTCTGTGTGTCCCTGTTATATAGGCACATGCGGCGGCATGGACCTTGGGCCTGTCCTTTTAATGTAGGGATGTCAATACTACTATTGTTCGACCCGTGTCGTTCGTGCGGGTATCGAAGATACCGTTATTTATTTGAAAGGGTTTAAAAATAACGTACATATAGATTGTATACATAATAAAATATTTGTGCCGTCTTTAACAGTCGAATGATGCACATCATTACAACATATTTCCTATAAATGTACACAATTTTACTAATTGTTTGTCCATTTTCTTTCGATTTGCTTGTAAAAAGTTATTGCCAATAGCATTTCATTATAGTCGGATGAAGTACTATATTTTACTATTTTATCCTAAAATTCATACAACAGTTATATTTATTTTGTGAGCTAGTATTATACTATTAAATGTAATTTTATTGGTTTTTTTCTGTTTATGTTCATATTTGTTTTACCCTATGATACTAATTGTTCTATTAGCCTTATATCATGAATTTCAATATTTCAAATTTTCAATAATTAACTTAGTTTGATATAGGTACAGGCGTTATAATATAACGTATATTATATACATTATATTATACACATTATAGTATCTACATAAAAAAATAAACATAAATATTAATTAATTTTATCATTTATATAACTAATGCTGCACTGAACAAAAGCATAAAAAAAATTTGATTCATAATTTTAGCATTTAATTCTAGTTGTATTTTATTTACGACTTCTGAGTAAAATTTTTTAATTACTAAATTATCGGATTTATAATTTTTAAAACTCAAGGCACTCGGAAGATTATATTATCGAGTAGTATTTTTAACAAAAAATTAAATCTCAAAATGACATGATTAACTTGCACAATATTATATAAGATTTACATTTATAAAATTGTAACTACTGAAGTAAACTTCGAGTAAAGTGCTATTATATTATATAACTATCGAAATGTGTAATTAATCGGATCTAAAGGCATATAACGGTTATGAAAACCGTAAATAGAAACGGTTATTTAACAAATCAAAGATCTACTGCAGCCTTTTCCAAAAGGTAAAAACTAATTCAAGATTTGATTAATTTTACTTAATATATGCTAATGACCGTGACCTAACCACGATCATCTCTACGTGGACGAGACCATATTATAAATATGAATATTTTATACTCGTATTATACGAGCATAATATGAGTGAGAAGGAAAGACAGAGTGTAAAGTAAGCTCATCACTCTGTATAGACACGCCCATGACGTCTAAATGAAATTTGAGGTCGAGAACACGCATTTAACATAAAAATGATTAGGTGTGCACTTACCATAGGATATTATACACTGTGGTTGGTCTGCAATCTGTACCGTACACAAACATATTATATGATTAACTACCAAACTCTCTCGTAACATTCTCGTGTATAATGCCATACATGTTGTTTCGTTTTGACGTAGGTATTGATTCTTTTGAATTATGTTAGACCGACCCGAGGCGACATTTTCTCAACGGAGTGAAAAGAGTTTTTTAATTCTTATAAGTGATAAACAAAAATCCAATAAACAATTAAACTTAACTTGCAATGTTCGACGTTTAAAACGATAAAACATCAAGGCCCTTTAGTAAACGAATAAAAAAAAAATATCATCTAATACATTATAATATTATATTACTAATTATATTAAAAAAATACTGAGACGTCGGACCCCACTGTTGGGTGTCTGCTCCCGACCAGCTTATAATAATATCAAGTATTTATTGCTGTAGTTTATACAACTGTATTTTATAGAATTTCAAATTGCAGATCGGTAATTTAAATATTTATATATTTTATATTATACTCGAGTGTGAACAAATATGTTGGAATATTATAAATTGGTTAGGTATGTGTACTGTTTAATGTTTTTAATCTCTACTCAAGGTAAAGACAAGTCTAAGCACATAAGTACCATATACTTTAAACATTAAATTATTATCAGAGATATTAAATACAATTTCATCACCTCGAAATTGAAAAAAACAAAATATTAATAATTATCCGTATTATACTGCAGTTTTCATATTTTTGTTTTGTTAAAAATTTTAGTAATTTCTGCTTAACTTCCAAATGAACCAAAAAACGATTTTTATAATTAAACAATTTGGTTTATTGATTAATAACATTTAAATCAAATAAATTATTTTAACATCCGTTAAAATTTAAACTTTAACCGTTCCAATAGTAAATAATAAATATATAAGCTAAAATTTTTGTTTGATTTGAGTTTACCTTTTTAAGTTATGCTATTTCAACTTTTACTATACACATCACTTTTTTCAGTTTGCATTTTAAGTTATGATGTTATGAATAATTCACTAATATTATAAACATATCGGATTGTACTTAAAAACTTTTTTTGAAAATTCGATGATTTAATACGAATCTATAAAACGTATTTTATATACACATAAGTACAAGTACTATAAATTATCGGTGGAATTAATATTAGAAAATTGACAAGTCTAAATTAAATATAATGATCATATAATTATTATAATAATTTATAATTTATATTAATAATTATAATAATTTATAATTAACGTATTTTTAATATGTCAATATCATATATAAGTTTTGTCAATAATATATAAACAGTAGTGCTAAGAGTTAAATTTAAATAATTTACATGTATGATGTTATAATCCTTATAAATATAAGATGTTACAATTTTTTAAACATTATTAAAGACGAAAAAATGTGAAATTTAAGTATTAAAAATACATTACCATAAAAAATGAATTAGAACAACATTAAACCAACTTTTAAACATAGATTAGATGTTCAATTTATTTATACAATTTGTGATTTAACTAATTAAAATAGTTTACAGAACACAATATAATAAATTATACAGTTATGAAATTGAAACGTTTAATACACGTTTTTGATCATTTAGATTTTTGTAGAAATAATTTGAAAAAAATGTAGTATTCAATTTAAATATAAAATAAAATTAATATCCAGTTATCATTCATTTTTTTTATTAGTCCGGAGATAATATTATAATATATATATATACTATTTATAAATATATTTGATTTTTAAATATCTAACGAAGTTTAACAATATAACTGATAATATATTTCTAATAGTTAGTCGTAGTTTAAGTCTTACATTTTTAAATATTTCATTTAACTATTATTTTTAATTGTAAATTATAATATTTTTCTTCGATTGATAAAAAATATGTTAATATTTTTTCATTTATATGTTTTGGTGTCTGACGTATGTTATAAACATTTAAGTGTATAACCAAGTTAACCAAATATTGAAACTAAGTCAGAACGAAATGGATATAAGTTATATATATATATATATAGATTATGGACATTTAGATTTTTTTCTTCATTTATTGGTTCAGAAAAGTGATAAATTTTCACGTAATTATTTTAAATATAAACTGGTAAATTAATTTTCGTAATAATTTTGAGATAGTTTGGCCTGAACAGAGAAAAAATATCAACAATACATCGATATCATCGTAAGTCTTAAATATCAAACTATATTGATAAAAATGTAGAATAAAATTTAAAGTTTTTAAATTTGAGTTCTAAATATTAAAAAAACTCGTTTTAATAAAATGTTGTTCTAGCGCAGGACCTAAGTATTTATTAATAAATTAAAATTAAAAACAATAAACGGAACGAAAATTATTCCATTCGTCGAATCATCCTGGGACACTCTGTATATAAAAATTATAAATATATATTGTGTATGGTTATTATTGTACGGAATGGTATATATATAATATTTATATGTGCAGATACAACAACATAATTACGAAGGGGAAAAAAATAAATCACAGATTTAAGGTTTTGTTAAAGTTCTTTTTCTCCTTTTCGCTTACAAAATATTGTTCAGGTACGCGTGTTGTCGTCGCCGTTACCGTAACTTACAATAACGATCACGTTGCTCGGGGGTAAAAATAAGTCATAAATAGATATATATATAAGGAAATACGTTAGGATAAAAGGCGGCGGCAGCGATGTAGAGAAAAAACGAAAGACTAATAAAAGAAAAAGAACGAGAGGCGGAAAAAAAATACAATTTCGTTTTCTAAAGATATACATGTAATAGGTATATATATATAATAATAGCAGGAGCCGCTGTACACTGTTGTAAGCGGCGGTGGCCACCATTATTATTATTACTATTATTATTATTTTTATTATTATTATTATTATTATTATTATTGTGCGCTTGGAGCGACGAAGAGGACGAAGAGGAAAAGCTTCGACTTCTCGGCCGATGCTGTACAGTGTGGTGATGGTTTTGGTGGAGTAGGCGAGGAATATAGACGGTATGGGCGTAACCGGACGGAATTGGTAACCAGGGGCAACCGCTACTACCCAACCGAGTACTGAGTGCACGCTATATACTGTACTACCTTCCCTCCGGCCGGCAAGATGGGTATTGATTTAAAAAGATAGGTACTTGTAAGTGTGCGCATGTGTTAGTGTGCTTGTGTCTACGTATGTACGCGCGCGCGCGTGTGTGGGTTCCGAGCAAATCCGGGGGACCAGTGCGCCGATAACGACTCAGCTGACTTTAAAGCTATATACATGCATGGTTCGCACACACACACACACACACACACATACGTATATAACTATGTATTTCGATGACGACAAACGATTCGAAGGCAACTTCGGATGACGACAACGGTTTCCATGTAAAACGCGCGTATGTGTAACAAAATACGAATTTGTGAACATGAATAAAACATTCGGATACAGCGCGTGCGCACGTATCGGGAGGGTTAGATCGTACGATTACGTTCGCGAAGGTGTTGTATACTCCGCGCGGAGGCGGATGACACGAGGTGCAGCAGAGCGAACGACTGAGGAAAAGCGAAGTCAAGGAAAGGCGAAAAATACGTATTTTTCACGTCCACGTGTCGTACATTCGTTCGTAATCGCCATAGGTGCAATTTGGGATAAGGGGGGCTTGGGTGTGCTCATTTTCGAAATTAGCACCCTCAAATGTGTTCATGTTTATTTATATTTAAATACTCACTATGTATAGAGAAACAGAGTTTTTATTGTATAAATATATACATTTATTAATTAAATAATGGTGATGGAAGCTTGTCCTTCATCTCTTCGGTCATCGAACTGAATAGTAGTAATAGGTAGGGTTACCAGATTTTGATATCCCTAAACTTAAACCATCATATTGAATGAATCTTTTTTTATTATGATATGAAAACAAAATAAGTATATAATTTTGTAATTTAAATATTTATTGGCTAATTACAAAAATACATTATTATTGTATATAACCATATCGATTAGATTATCATAATATAATGATATAATGTACAATATTATTCTATGTTTTATCATGAAATAATATAATATTAAATGTTATTTTCTCTCAGCTTCTATTTACCAGGATAAACTGAATAATTGGCCGGGACACCGAGACGTGTGGAAAGCCTAGTAGTAAATATACTGAGTTTTAAAGAAATGATAAGTCATTTCTTTATCAAAACGGTTCTGAGCAAAGGTTCAATATAAAAATCAACCATTTATTAGTATATTTTATCATTTTTAGTCTCATTATCGGTAGGTTCTTTTTTTAACATTTTATTGTTTGACGAAAAAATTTTTTTTTTTTAACCAAATATTTATCTGTATTCAAAGTTTCATTATGATTGGATGGCCCAAATTTTTTTAATTAACATTTAATATTAAAAATTGATGTAAAAACAGTAAAATCCGTAAAAATCATAGGTATAATAATTTACGCTTATGAAATAAATTTCAGACTAACGATTTTTTAAATTTTTCCAGTATCGGCAAATAAGTAAATACTCGTATATGAGTAATGTGATATTTACATTTTCACTTAATATCCAAAAATAAAAATTTTATTACATAAAGACTTTCAAAAAATTAGATATTTTTATAGTTTTATATTTAAATCAAAAGGGCTTTTTGAAAATTTTATCAAATATGAAAAAAAAACTATTTTTGCTGTAGAGTAAGAGTTTCAAGTTTTTAGCTACATTACTTTTGGAATTATGACGAAATAAATAAAATCTGAAAAGTGAAAGTCTTATTTATAGCTTTTTTTAACGTTTCAGGGCAGTATTTTCTTCACGCCTGGAAAAACTATTAAAATTTAAAAAAATGACCTACCTAATGTACCATCATATGCCAATTTAAAATCTAAAAAATTTCTAGAAAAAACTTTTGGACCCGTATATCTATCCGAAAAAGTGTTAAAAAATAAAATACAAATATCATTATAAAACCATAATATACTTCGCTTCACTCAGAATCTAAAAGTGATCATGTGACAAAACATTTGTGTTTACAGACGGGTAATTCGTTATACGCACAATGAAAATGTAAAATCAAAGTGAAAAATTTAAATTTAGAAATATTCAAATATTCACCAAATATTTTAGTAACTGTTGAATGTTACGGGTGGTGAGTGTCTATAACCTTTAAGGAACATGAAAAAGATAGAAGGGCTTCAGCATCCCCAGTTTTTTCATTGAAATTGCACCCCTGGCAATCGCTATAACCGATATAAGTATTTTGAAGTGTATCCGCCATGCATAGATAAAAACACCCAAAATCGCCAAGGATTACTTGAGCAACAGTTTCGTAGAAAACGATTTACGTGTCTTAATACAGTATCATGAGATTGAGAGTACTAACTTTAAAATTCTGATGTGCGCCTGCAATACCTCAGAGGTACCTCAGAAATCTGCATCAACGCTGCTACATACAATACTCTATATTATGTTATGGTCAAAGCGTACAATATATAATATATTAAACACTATGGATTACCTAGGTAAAGCCCTGGGCGTGCGTACATTTCCCAATTTCATTGATCAATGTGAAAAATGTTAAGCTTTGTTACAAAAGGCAACATACACGATAATCAAAAATCATGATAAAAAAAAAAAAAAAATTTATTTTACTATTGATGTGCGTTCGTTTCAAACGTACGTTATTTTCAATTTTTATAGATCATATGCTATCATGTGATGGTTAAGATGTACAACAATTACCTGCAGCCCTACGTCAGCATTTACAATTTTTTTTTGCATCGTTGTCTGCATCAACATTATCATGAACCGCCAAATCTTAACGATATTGAAGATGTTTCGACATAATTTCATTCAGTCCAAACGATTATTTGCATATTTCAAACTGATTTTTAGATTAAAACTGATGAAGTTTACCTTCAGTGGTCCAAGTTTCATTATTATTTATTTTTTACCAAAAAAAATTATACGTTTCAAGCAATATATTTTATTTTTCTTCATCAGTGGGTTTTTTGATATTTTATCGACACTTACAAGTTTTCCACAGACAGTTTTTCGTTTTCATCATGCGTGTTTCAACATTAGTCCGTACAGAAGTATTGTAATTATTGCCCCGAAATATTACCAATAATGACCCCGAATTATAGATTACACTTTTACCGTAAACATTATATATATAATACAGCACTATTATCGTGCGAAACGATTGAAAGTGACCAACGTACGTGCACACAAATAAACGGCATTCAGATTTTAATGAGATCATATAGATAGGTACACTATGCACTAAAGATTAATGAAACCCGACGAAAATGTTATAAGCAAAGGACAAATACACTAAATGCTCATACTTTGAAGGATACGATTTTGTAGTAGTACTACACGGTCTGTATACAAGCCATAGATACCTATTAGTAGTGGCTAATTCAAAGGAAAAAATATATAGTAGGACTATATTATATAGGTGCCTTACTGTAGCTATAAGTCGAAATTTATGTCTGTTGTTCAGTATTTCCAAGTTTTTTTCTAATGAATATTAAGGCAGTCAGTGGCAACAACTTACTAAAATAAACGTTGCCATCTTCATATTACAGTAAATATATTATATTAGTATAAATACTATATATATATATATCTGAATTTTCAATTAACATTATAATGATTTAATGAGATACATTTTGTTTTTAAGATTTTCTAAAATGTCTTGAATACAAAAATGATTGAATACCTACATGTTCGTTTTAATTTTATGAATTATAATTTTAAAAAGTATAAAAATCTGAAAGTAATAAAATGTTCGGAAAACTTTACTACTAATAAAAATACATTATTCAAATAAAAACATAAAATATTTTATTTATTTATTTATTTATTTATATAAATAAACTATATCATAACTTATCATTTTTAGTCTAATTATCGGTAGGTTCTTTTTTTAACATTTTATTGTTAGACGAAAAAAAATTTTTTTTTTAACCAAATATTTATCTGTATTCAAAGTTTCGTTATGATTGGATGGACCAAATTTTTTTAATTATCATTTAAGATTAAAATATTAAATCATTTATTTATATATTCATAAAATATTGTTGTGTAAAAGCTAATTTCAAATTGACTCAAGTTAAATAAAGAAAAAAATATTTCTATTACTTTTACTCATAAAAACTATTTATCAAACAATTGTTTTTCTATCATTAGTTTTCCAAAAAAAATGTATTATTGCCTGGTTGGTGATTATTTTATACTCATATTTTCGGAGAAAAATCATAAAAATATACGTCATATAATAAATTATATGTTTATTGAACTTGGATCGGTTTTGAATCCATTCGAAAGATTATTAAGTTTCCCAAGAATGATTTTTTTACAATATCATTACAAAACTATTGATTTATGGTCCAAAGGAACATGCAAATAAAAACGTAACTATTGCAGCAGAATTTTCGTCATATCTTATTTTTTATACATCTATTGTCGTTAGAATAACGATTGTGAAAAGAAATGTTGATAAACAATATAAACGTTTTAACAAAATGTCTTGGAAATTAGAAAAATATAAGTGAAATAAAAAAAAAAAAAAATCCTTTTATGAAATTTAGGGACGATAAGAATAATATACATACATCAAACTTTCTTTTCAACCGTGTCCATGGACACATTACACTTTTAATGTCTTACATCCCGAGCAGAAATACATTACATGTTTTTAGTTTTTGAATTTATGATATTCTATATTACTGTGTTACGTGACCGCGTTCAATGTGCCGTCCAATTATATAATGACAAATTAATTTACCATTACCATTTAGAAACTATATTTCTCCAGACGACTATCCTAATCGTACATTTACAAATAAACAATTATATATTCACCCAATAGCCATAGTCGCAGAGGGTTTAATTAATAAAAAAGTAACATTTATATATAGGTATACACGCACATATATTCGTACGTTTACGTACACGCAAATTAAGTCTATAGAGACTGTGTTCCAAATTCAATCCCCGGGGAATCGCCACAAATTATTATTGTTATACAATATGGCAAGTTTGGTGGGTATGAAACATAATAATATTAATTTAAAGGAGAACCATAAATCTGAGCAATTAATATTTGGCTGAAACGTTAAGATGCGTTCCAAAGTAAATGTATACAATATTATAATGTAGCTATCCGCTAATGTTCCTATAATATATAATATTAAATTACTTGTATGTACTTATGTACACGTTCGTATAGTATAATGGTAAAAAGTTCCCCTACCTTGTACGAATTTTGTATCCGAAATATTATTTTTATTGATTTAAATTAAATACATAACTATATACTATACTAACGTTATTACTTGTATAAAATTAGTAACATGATGCGGAGCGCGAATGCATATATTAAAAAAATCGATTGAAGTAATCACTTTGCGTATTATTTTTTAATTTTAAACGTTGAGCACATACGTTATTTAAATTTTAAATTTGATGCTTCACATTTCAAGCAAGATACATAATTCTAATTTATTTTGACTTCACTTTATTTTTGAAAGAAAAAAAAATTAATTAATTAATTACGAACATATTTTTTATTTTTTTTACTAACGATAACAATGGAAGTTAATGGTAAATCTAAATAATTCCAGTATTAAAGTATCATATCACACTGAAATGAATTGTAATTTTAAAAGCATAGGTATTCTAATACTAGTTATTTCTAAAATAGTGAGAAAAACCTCCTAATAAAATACATGAGTTACCCAAATTACAAACTTTTTACTTTTTTTATATATTATAATGTATAATATGCGAATAACAAGAAATTTCACGCGGATGTATATTATATATATATATATATGCAAAAACTCGCTTGGAACAAGAAGCAAAAAAAATATCGTGAAATCCATGAAAGCGGAGAAAATGTAAAATAGAAGAGAGAGTGAGTGAAAAATCGTCCAAGTTTAAAAAGGTAAGCTTGATGGCCATCACTCCGAGTTAATTCTGTTAAGATTCCCGCTCGTTTTCCAAAACCATTTTAAACTCGTACGCGCGCAAGGACGACAGACTTAATTTGACAAGGAAAAGTCGAAATTGTTTTCAAAATAATTGACATTCAGCACGTTCCCAAGAAATGTTAAGGGTTTTTTTTCGTCCACTTTTTGATAATATTAATGTATACATAAGTAAGTCGGTAGGTGCGCTTTTACTTATATATATATATATATCTACAATGCTGCAATAGTATACTGACAATGGAACGAGGAATTTTCACCGAGTTAGACGTGAATCCAATGGGTGGGTGGGGAATTCTCCAAAGAAATATTGTTTTACATTTATTATTACCTATTATTTGCCATATAACTTATACTCAGTAATTATAAGACTCTTCATATGCAACCTCTCATCATAAAATATTTCTGGATACGCGTTTGTACTACGCGTACAGATACATGATTAATACAACACACAGGATGGGAAGTATCTAAGATATCTTAGATACATTTGTAACTTGTATCTTCTAACAATTGTAAATTGTACATTGTATCAGCAAATATTTCTAGCAGAAAAAAAGTCAATTTTAAATTTGTCTTATGTCATACATGCAGTTAACTTATATAAGCACTAAATTAATCTAAAACAAGTTTTAAATAAGTAGAAACCTACTTTAGAGTAAATTAGGCTAAATTATTTGTTCGCTACAACACTCTTCGGAGTCAGTTGAAAGAATGTTTTCTTCGTTTGGATGATATATTTACAAATATTTTCTAGGTAATAAAACATTGAAAATTTAGTATTTATAAAAATAATTCGTTATTTTTTTATATAAATAAATCAGTATCATAGACAAGAAATCATGAAATTAAAATTTCAAAACAATTTAATTTTGAACGTTAAATAAGTGAGCCTAAAATCCACATATGAAACGCTTTGATACAATTTACTTATTAAAAAAAAAATAATTTTCATGAATACTGAAACCTGTGTTAAACGGAAATTATACGATTATGATGGAAGTTTAATTCGTCCGAAAATAATATATTACATGATTGAGAGCGTTGTACTTTACTAACCGGGAACTTGTGCATGACCAAATACTTAACCGGTGTACCCATACAATACGTTTCCTTTTAAGAAACTTTCTACGTAACGTTCCCGTAGAACATTTCTAGATCCGTGTCCAACGTATACGTATATACAACACGTGCCTAAATGGCCCTTGCGGGTGCAAATAGTATCGAAAAATGCGGCTGATTAACTCGTCAACATTATATGTACACGCGAGACGCACACATATTAATATATATTGAATATAATGAAGTGCGTTTCGGAGAGCCCTTCAGAGGGTGTGCGTTTTAGAGGGGTTGCGGCGACGGACACACACTGCGACCCCGTTGATGATGACAATCAATCGGAAATATTTAAATTGTGATCAAAGTGCCACGGGGGGACAGCGGTCGCCCATCTGTCGACCCGTCGAAAAACTATTACACCTGTTTACGCGTATGTCCGTGTATGTCGTATGTACACTAACACGAAGTATACATAATAATAATACGCGCACTGCAAACGTGACCGTGTCGTCAAGTATATAATAATATATATATATATATATACATGTATACAGATGACGATAGATCCCTGGGGTTGGCGACAGCGGCGTGCGGTATGTATTTTAATCCGCGAATTCACACCCCAACACATAACAATCGTATAATGCAGTGTCCTCTTACATAAACTGTTTTCTTTTCATAATGCTTTCGAAATCCCCGATTTGTCATCACCGCCGCACTATACGCATGCACAAATACGTACACGTCCGACATTATTGAATACGCGTAAAATTTCCGTCACTAATAATGATGGTGTTGTTAAGGCTGGACCCCGCGCCCAACTGCAATACCGGACCGGTGCCATATGAAATAGACAATGACGTGGTCGACCGGCCCGGACGACATTTCCGGTCCGGTGTACGATATGAATTTGTCCACGCGGCCTGCACTCGTGTACGGTGCAGCGGCGTACTTGAGATTTTTCAGAGAATGCTTTCGACCTTTTTCTTTTTTCATGTAAACCGAACTTTTCCAACTAGAATAACTCTACGTTATGCAGTTACGGAATATCCCAGTCGATTACAAATATTATTAAGGTTTTGGATCTATACGGCTATAGAATTATACGTTTAGAATGCTGAGTCCACACCTTACGGACATTACCCCGAACTTCTTCAAAACAAATAGTTTTTAATGCACAATGAACGTAAGACGAGTACACTTTTTTCTACAAGTCACGATTATTGTTAATTTTTTCCGCATGCTTATAGATTTTCCATATTTGTTTGCAGCATTTTAATAAATTTGAGAACTACCTCTCTAATATGTGCCGACTGGATGAAATTATAAATCCAGTAAAAATTGGTGGATTAATGGAATGTTAAAGAAGGAAGATTCCATTGTGAAACCGTTACATTTATCGTACATTCGATGACCTATTCAACTTTAAATTATAACAAATAAAGTTTTTACGAAGCAAGAAAAGAGTAATTAATAGCCATCAATTACTAATAAATATTATTTTTATGATAATAGTAAAAAATTTCTTTACGTAACATGGTATATACAAATACGTTATAATTCATCACAACATTAACAAAGCGTTAAATTGAAATCGGAAAAAATTGTTAACATCATACCTTAATATACAATTAATACGACCACATAATAGTAAATTGCCAAACAGTTTTAACTATTGATCTTGGAAAAGCACTTAAAAGTTATTTTAAACAAAACAACAATGTATGCACCAGAATAAAACGAATCGATACATTTTATAACTGATAAAAGGAAGACGTTCTACTATTACTATTAACTTCATTATTATTATTATTCTCATACACTGGTAAAATAATTAAATATTCAAATTTAGTTTTGCACTACATTGAATTAACATTTAATGTAAGCTTGCTTTTTAAAATTACCATGAATACAGTTAAATCAAACGCATACATAGAATGTTAATGGTTAACTATAATACACATAGTAATAACTAATAACTATTAGAAACATAAATTTTAATTTTCTTATGACCGAAAAAGTGTACACAATTTAACGTTATCACTATAATCAAACCTGGAGCATAAACATTATGACATGATTCAATTATTAGATATTTTCTATACACGGTAAATTTAATTGTATGTTATTTATTTCATAGGACAACATATTGCACGTATGTAAAATATTTAAAAAAAAATATTTTGGTTTTTGATAATTATTTATTTTTGAATAATGCGAATGCATTTATAATTACATCTTGATATTTGTAATTATAGATTCCTATAATTGGATAAGTACTTATTTTTCATACCTTATTTCTTAGTTTTGTTATAATTATAAAATAATTTAGAACAACTTAATTTCCAAAAATGTAATTAAATTATTATTTATATTTTCATACACGATACTATTGAAATCTAAATCTTTGTGTTAAGAATTTATTTACAAAATAGTTAACTATAGAGAAATATGTGAAGGCACACCGTGAAGAATTGGAACCCAGATATGAAATATTTCTTTGGTCCCATATGACAGCCATATACGACTCAATCTAAAATATGTCTCACTGTTGAATTGTAATTGTTAACATAATTTTATATTAAAAAGTAAATGGATATTTTTTAATTTAAATGTTTATTTAAAAATATTTGCAAAAAATAAATTTTTCAAAACAATTATAATTTGACTAAGTTGACATTCTGATTTTTTGTATTGGATGTAATTGAAGTATTGAATTTAGCTTGCATTTATGTAATGTCGCAAAAACACAATTGCACTTGCTTTATGCTGGATTACTTTTACTATAAAAATTATGAATACTTGCTGAAAAATGCAAAATATTTTTCAATTTGTTTTTCACATTTTGTTAATAATTAAAAAAATTGAAAAATAAACTATTGAAAATACCACTGTTTGTTATCCGATACTATAAAATATGTGATATTTTTGATCTATGATCAAAAAATGTTTTAACTATTGTATAAAAAATTACCATTGCAAACTTAATTCACTTTCTGCTTGACTCAGAATAAAGTTCAGTTTTTATTACAATGTTATAAGAATGATATACAAAAAAATATATCCGGTTTTATTATAATTTTTATATTGAAATTTATCTAAAAATTTTACAATACTTGATTTAATACAATCAATTAAGTAATATTTTATTTTGAAATAGTCTATAAATTTTAATGGCGTTTAAAAATATCACTTTCATCTATTATTTATCCAGTATTAATATGTTTTTGAATAAATTAAAATAATTAGAAATTTTAATAAACAACCTACATCACAGTCGTAAAATAAAAATGTAGAAATAATGAAAATAATATTATTTAATGAAGTATTTAGGTTATTTTATGGTGATCGGTTTTAAAGAAAATAATATAATTATTTATGGGCGTTTAAGTACAACGAACGAGGTACAATTTCGATTTATTTTAAAGATCTCAAATTTATATAAAACAAGTAGGTACCCCAAAATTAATGACTACAATTTGACAGTTGCATATTATTATACTCGAATATGTTATATTTTGTTACACAAAAGAACACATTGTCATATGTTATGTTTTCAAAACGGACGAAACAGGGTCTTTTGTAAGGGTTTTTTTTTATTACATTGGTTACTCATGTTATACAAAGCCAAATTGAATATGTACGCCCACCGTATTAGTTTTTCTGCCGCTAGAAGCCGCAGCACTCTCGTAAAAGGGTCTGTGATCACAGTTCTCGTGAGTGTGTATTTTTCTCTATTGTCGTCAAACGCGTGTTTTTTTACTCTATCAAAAATCCATTATAATGGGCCTAGATGCATGTAACAAAAACCAAAGCAGCCAGTTTTATATTTTATTTTTAAATTTTAAAAAGCATATATAGATTTTGTTGCTTTTTTTCAAAACTTCCAATATGTGTAATATAATGTGGAATACAATATCCTTGCACAAATTCTTCATTCAATATTTTAAATTGTGATAAGTATCTGAATAAAAAAGATAAAATAAAAATATTAAATTGACCAATCTATTTTTTTTTTTAGTATAAAAATTAAAAATCGATGGTTGTTTATTGAAATTGTGTAATTTCATTTATAATCAGTAATAAATATGATTTATAATTATCAAATAACTCATTTGCATAGTCGTAGTTGTACCATGCGTTTACTCGTCTGGATATCGTATAATGATTGGAACTTCTGTACGTACCTACTGCGCATAAAATAAACAATTTCTGTAAGGGTTATAGATAATCTGCTACAATGTTGTTATTTTATTACCCGTTGACCAAGTCTAAATTTCATTGATAAATGAAATTTCAAGAATGAATATCGATACTACCATATAATATCGGAATATTATCATTGACATCGTCAATACACTAACCTTTGTTTAATCAATAATTGTATCGATAATCTCAAAACATGTTGTGGCAATATTTCTAGGTTTGAGCTATAATTACTTATATATAAATTCCTGTAACACATTGTAAGTGTTATAAATTAAAATAAATGTTATTTAATATAATGTTACAAATGTTCTCGGACCTTGCCATCTGATTACCAAAAAATGCAATCGTATTTTAATATTCTTATTGCAGATTATAAAAGTCGATAAAAAATAATATTTGTTTATTACTTTCGACCACTAATAACATTTTGATCGTTCGTGGTCGAGTAACACCAATATGTCATTCCGATAATAATGCTAGTCTGTTGTTATTTCAATAATTTTATAATTTTCAAAGAAACAAGTCTTATGCCATTGAATATTCTTTAATATTGGAAAGGAACTATAACAATTTTATATTTAATTAAAATTAAAATATGTAAATCATAAGCTATTTAAAACCATTATTCGTTTATCATCATCGATTCCCGACGACACCGACTTCTGTAAGGTATCGTTGGTTTCATGAGTTCACGGGAGTCGATATCCATTTTTAGTAGAAATCATTGAAATACATAACATGTATATGGTTTATTATACTAAAACGTAAAAATCTATACAAGTCATTAAAAGCTCATCAAATGTTCTGCGAATAAATCTGCACAACTGCGTGCGTACTTAGGATTTGATAACTGCTTTTAAACATATTATACATTGTACTATGACTGCAAAAAAATAAATAATTATTGACTATTGTCACGTATGTTTAGTAGGTGTTAGAACTTGTTTGAACGGTTGCAATGTTATTACAGTAGGGGGTTCTGTTCGCAATACGATTTCAGACGAATTAGTACTCCCTTCGAAACAAAATAGGGCTTACACGAAGTGCCAGACAAAAGACCACCAGCAGTCAAGGGTATGTTTGATTTTAAATAACGCGCAGACCCTCCTCACACGTGCTGGCAATAAACCCATACAAATTTGCCGTCTTAATATTTACAGTATCACGCCTGTGCACGTGTGTCCGTACGGTTTTAAATGCACAGCCAATCGTCTAACCACACTACATAACCTGCGACACGTGTCCAGTTCAATTCGAGTTTTTTTCCAAATTGTTTCTATTATTATTATTGCTGTCCACACAGTAAAAAATAAAACAGCCCATTTAATATTAGACTTTCAGTGAGAATTTTACTCCCGATGTCACAACACTTATTGGAAATAGAATAAGAATTAAAAATCATACGCTTCTCTGGACTTGTGTTGACACTTTCGTTTTATTTAATATCTGAAAATCTGGAAAAATATTTAAAAATAAGTTTTTATTTTCAAAGTATAATAAAAAAATATCACAAAGTGCAAACGTAGCATATGCCTACCAAATTTTTTATTTTTTTATAACTTTTTATGTCTCTACCAGAAAAAAAAATGTGCTCCATGAGTTCAAGGATTTGGAGACCCACTGGAGCGCAGACATAAGTGCTTTATTATAATGATATTGTGTTATCAAGTGGTCGTGGAAAAAATAATCATTCGAAATATTATTAATATATTAATAATACATATAAAAATAACCTTATAGTAAAATGTCAAGCCTTATATTATAAGGCTTCTTATTTAATAAAGGGAAACATTAACAAACTATTCTAGAGTGTAGGTTTTTTTTTTTTCTTGGCGTTTGAGAAATTTAAAAATTTCATACTTAAAATACTTTTTGTTTCTAATTTCCTATTTTGAAAGTAGTTTGCTGGATTGCTGCACAAAACTTTTGATACATTCTTACAGTTTTATTTTAAAAAAAATAAAAACCATCACTATAGAGGTCAAAAATGAAATATGTTATATTTTTTAGTGAACTCCTATTATACTTAGAAATATAATCTAGGAAAATGTTTCTCAACTTACAAAAACTCCATGTAATATGTAATGTAATGTAATGTAATGTAACTCCAGCGTTGAAATAGGTACATCGTAATTATAATACTGGTATGCTCAAATCTAGAAATTTTGAGGTAAAACATTACAAACATCAAAAGCTTATTTGATTATATGTGAAATTATTAATTTAAATTCATGTGCAATATTAAATGAAATTTAACCTATGGATAAAAAGAGTGAGTAATTAGTTTAAATTAAGTATTTAATTGTAGTTATTAATGTTCAACGTTATTTTATACATAGCTTATAAAAATATATCGGTACAAACTTTTAATTATAAAATGTAATTTAATAACCCTTTCATATAATATTACACTATACTATTCAAATCGTGGAATGTGAAAATATAGTTTTAGTATATTGAAGATTGTTAATTGATTATCAAATTATAAGTACCTAATAATAAATAATTTGTTTTGTTAAACGTAGATAATGTACTCGTATATCATAATAAATAAAAAATGATTGCTTGGCTAATAGGTTATAACTTATTATTATATTTATATTATATTATTAATATTAATATTATTATATATATTTTATTAATTACCTATATGGCTATATATTATATATTATATTAGAAAATGATGTCTGTGTCCAATGTAAAATAATATTTATTATTAAAAAACAAAAATTCTAAAAGAATGAAACAAAAGTGAATTGAAAAAAAAAAAATTCAAAATGAATTAATTTTATAGATTTAGTACACATTATTATTAGCGCATGTAATTCGAATGTAATTTTTAATTAAATGAATTTGTAATTCATTGCATTTGGAAAACAATCATAAATTAATGTTCGAATAATTTTTGAGAGTGTATTGATTTATTAAGAATTAAATTGATAATTTTATTATAACATTTAAAAAAATTCAGCATTTTCATATTATTGCATTTTACAAAATCATCCAAAATTTATTTTTCTTAAAACTCAAAATTATTTAGTTGTGGAATATAAGTAAAGTACTATTTTTTCAGAAATTATATAGCTCCACAAAAGTTCAAATTGTGATTTTTAAAATGATTAAACCATAGTAAAGGATACTTTTGACATTAAATAATTAATGATAATATACTTATTTTATTTATAATATTTTATTAAATAAAAGTTGGAAATTGTCTAAAAAAAAAAATATTAATAATCGTGTCGTGTCGCCCATGAAGCAATCTTCTAGATGAATTCTTATCGAAAAATAACTGAATAATAATTTCGTTTTTTAGTATTATTTTTACGACTTTTCTTGCACTTTTAATTATTTAAAAATTACTCAGATTAATGTACTTTTACTCACAGTAGAAAACGTGAAATTAAAGTATATAAATGGTTATAGAATTTATGAATTTTACAACAACGCTATAAGTTAAAAAAAAGCTGTTAAATTTTTAATTTTTTTAATAAGATTATTAAAAAAATAAAATAAACATATTTTAAAAATCATTCAGAATGATATAAATATATAAGAAATAAAAATAATTTTGTCATAATGCACAACCGTATAATTAATAATATACTTATTTTTTTATTTTTTTGTAGTATAATATTAGATTCAATAATAAATTTAAAAAAATTATAAGGATAATATGGATATCAAATCACATAAAATTAAAATTATACATTTGATCGAGTATTGGAGTTGTGACGTTTAGAATCAAATGATAGTTATTATAGAGTAAAAAGAATTGCATTTAAAGCATGAAATCGTAAGTTTATTTTGTTTATGAAGAACTTTTTCATGCATTCTGTATCATTTTAGTAATTTGATTATATTATAAAATATTATACACAAGTATGTTTAATTTTTTTTGTAAATTTTTCTTATTCTTTAATCGTTATTTCTAAAATTAACGCGGGGGGACGTTAAGCCAGTCTAAAAATATAATGATTTGTACTTATTACATAACAACCCGTACTGCATACGTTTCAGTAATAGTGATGTATTAAATTTAGAGGGCTTTTTTAAAAAAAAGTTTGAGAAACACTGGTGTATTTGTCTAGACGTAGGCCCTGATTTACTTAAGTGCAGATGGAGCACTTGCACTTGGCCCCCCAATTTTTGCCCCCCTCCTCCGGTCCCGCAAGTTGTAGAAAATTGTATTTTTAAATTAATTCCACAAACATTTATTTTTGTAAAATGTAATACCAACTGTCAATGTTCAGAGTTCAATATATTTTTATAATTAAATTGTCAGTTGAATTTCGGTTATTTTTATCATTCCACACCCCAGTTCTAATTAGTTACCACCACAAAATATTTAAATAATAATAATAGAAAATTATTTGAACATCGGAAATATTTGATACCTAATAACTATTTATAGATTTATTCGAGCCCAGTATTTACAGATTTACCCGTCATTGGTGCCGCTATGAGCATATACACTTTTTTTTTATTATCAACAATTCCCCCATCAATGTAGATTTTTTTGACTTGGGATACCTCAAATAAAATTGTGCATTTCGCCCTAATTTTATTAAATCATGCTCTGTCTAGACGCTTGTGACCTTGTGGTTTAACTTTAGAATTGTAAATTTTTCTAATTTACAAAATACCAATGGCTTTCTAAAAGACGTATTTATATTTTGATGATTTGCAGACTTTGGAGCAACTTAACCCTAGACTATGGCAAATGCATGAGTTATCTTCCTTCCTAAATGACACCACTGTATGAAAATATCTAATTATGAATTTCTGAATTTTACTCTTATCCAATTCTGAGAAGTTCAAAAAAGAAAATAATTGACTTTTTTAAGTTAAAATAAAATTAGTAAAATACTAATAATAAGACTTAGGACTTATAGCACTTAGAAACATGATAATAAACGATAAAATATGTACTAAAATCTGCTAATATGTGCATTAAAAACAAAGAAACATACATTGAAAAATAAAAATCACAAGAAAAAAAAATAAATATTTTTAGTTAATAAAATGAAGTATAAAGATTATCATATAGTATTAATTTTTCTGTTGGAATGAGCAATATATTTTTTTTTGGTTCAATAAATAATGTTATGTTAAACAACAAAATAAAACTTGAAATTAGCAGGGTATTTAACTCATGGCAACGTTTTCACAGGTCAGCTAATGTTCGTCTTTCTTACACAATCATAGTTCACAGCTTATTGAAGTTACGTACTTTAAAGTAACTCGATCATATTTGAAGGAGTTGAATATTGTTGTATAAGTTCTGTAATGTTGAGTTCCTATAGCGGTAATTTTGTAAAAATGCTTTGGAGAATCACGTTGATATACAATTTATGTAATGATCACATAGCTCTTTATGAAATGTTTATATCAAAATTATTAATTATTAAAGATTCCGAATTAATGAAAACTATAATCATCAAAAATATTTGATTATTACTGTAATAATATTTTTATTAATACTAATATTGTACTCATATTTTTATAAATAATTTTTTATTTAAAAAGTATCTATTGTGTTTGTGCAGGCTTAAATAAATAAATTATAACTAAACAATATATACATATACTAATATTTAGATGTAAATGTTTTGGAAGTTACAGTATCCAACACAAAGAATCAGGTTTTATTTTAATGTTATAAAATAAGTGACTTTAGGTACAGTGGAGCATCGATTATCCGCACTAATTGGGACCGAGGGGGTGCGAATAATCGATTTGTGCGGATAATCAAACAACCATTGAAAATTGTAATATAAATTTAAAAATAATTTGTTAGATATAATACTAAATATAATATTTATACATAATATAAAAAATTACATATATTTATATATAATATAACATTATAGTACACGATGTAAAATAACGAATGATAAAACTAAATTAAATTAAACTAAAAATAAATTTGTACTCAAAAATGTTGTAGTGCGGATAATTGACGGGCCGGATAATTGACGTGCGGATAATCGACGCTCCACTGTATGTAGTAATAAGAATCGTAGGTATTTGAAAACTTTACAACTAACGAATAAATGTCGTCAATCAAGAGTTCCAGTAATAAACCTACATAAGTATTAATTGATCCTGTAAACGTCAGTTTTGCGCAGAATATCTATATTGAAATCCGTCTATGGATGAAACTAGGAGTTTCTCGTCTTCGGTTCGTTTTGATAAATGTAATGCAATTAGCATACTATCTACGACTAATTGGCATGTATACCGCGGGATGAATATATCGTGTGCGCATGATTGATGATAATATTGTAATAGTTGTCGAACGAGTGATCTATATTACTTGAGTTACCCTAATCGTTTATAGCCAAGTGATTCCCGTGAATTTTCGTAAACGTCGTGGACGTGTTGCGTATCTTCTGCGTTTCGAATATCACGCGGAAACGTTATTGTGATGTCATATAAATATTGATAATAATCGAAACGAACGGGACGACGAAACGTTGGTGGATCGCCGGCGGCGCTGGTGTACCGCGTGTACGGTGTATATAGAATTTCGCCGATGTGTATATGTATGTGTGCTTGTGAATGCGTGTGTGTATTTGTATGTGTAAGTGTGTGTGTATGTGTGTATTTATGCGCATGCGCTAGTGGAAGTCGTGTACTATTATTATGTACTGCGCGAGCGTGCGCGGACGCGAGTTGATTGAAAATTACGAAAATCACGAAGAAAGAAAGGAGGGAAAAGACCGGGCGTGCTAAGTCCCTGCAAACTATCATAAAATCTATTATCGTTTAGAGGATCTACAAAAACAAAGGCGGTCTTCGCCGTCGAGACCGACTATGGCAGCCGTTACGGGCGGCGCGCGTCGACCAATGCCGTCGCAGCGCAACACACCCTGCCCCTTCTCATTGGTCTACCCGCCGCTGACGGTCCCGTCACCGCGAGGGGTTGCTGTTTTCCAGTCAGCCGATCACTAGTACCCCGTAATTTCGTTAGTCACTTCTAGTTTGGCATCGGGTGACGCACTCTTTCGTTAATCGGACACTCCGGTCATCCCAAACCAATTCAATTTAAATCATAATCATTGTCGTCCGACGAGGATTTTCGCGTTCGGTTTTTTGTTTTTTTTTTTACTTTTCACTTTTTGTCTTTTTTTTTTAGAATATTTCATCGTCCTCTCGCCATCCCCGTCTCCGTCCTTAGTAGTATAATAACAAACGACGATATCCGATCGACGTCACGTCATTGACGACCAAGACGACAACATCAACATACATCGTCATCAACAAATCGACAACAACAATAACAGTATAAGACCACTACCGCCGTGTGAGAGTTTACAAATTGTGGAAGGGTATAGATATTTATTGTATTAGTCGTACTATATATACCCTTCGGCCGGTCTTCGTTTTCGTGTTTTCACCAATTAATCGTCCGTCGGATCGCGGTTGTCGACAAAGCATCGCACACGTACAGTTCGCACCGAACACGCTAGTCATTCGCTCGCGCCTCAATCGCACGCAATCGTCCGTCGCCACTGCCGCCATCCATCCATTCACCGCCACTTGCTCAGTGGCGTCGACATTTTGAACCTCAGCGTACAGTAACGGGCACCGCGATTGATCTGAAAGGTGTAGCGGGTGGTGATCCGCACCACCCGCACAACATTTTCCCCGCACTGTTCTCGAGACAGTTGAACTTCAATAACGGGTCACACCATCACGGCGGCACGGCGCACTCATCAGCGGGTAAGTTTTCCTGTCCACGTGTGTTTACCGATAACTTACTAATGTTATTCATGGCGAATCCGCAATGGAAAATTTCACTTATTAGGGGAAAAAATGTAATTTTAATACTTGTTGACAAGATGTGAAAATTAGTTATAAACCCTAGGTGTAATTATTGTATTTCGATTTATACTATTTTAATTCCATATTATTTGGCTATAAAAACAATGGTTTTCAATTGACTAAGTACAGCCAGTGCCAGATCTAGAAAATTTGACGCCCGGGGCTAATAAGAATTCAATGCCCTTACTTAGGTGGATGTAAGGATATTTTATTTTTCAAAAACTTAAGAGCTCTCTTATATAAACAGAACCTGAGGCAAGCATACCTCTTTTTCTTTTTCCCACTTAGATCCAAGTTTGCACACAGCAAAACGTTACACTGATAAAATTATAAAAGCGTCATACGGACACTGGAAGGTTTGGAAATGGTGAAGGCTGGCTCAAGTTTTATAATTTTTACGAAATATAACCAGTAAACAGGCTATATAGCTCCACCCACATAATCTACAATTATTCTTTCTTCTGACATCTAAAAACAACATTATACTTCTGTTCAATATATAAACGGTTGTGTATCGTAAACGTACCAAATATCATTTTTATCTATTTTCGTACAAATCAAAAACAAGTAAGCCCACTCGAAGAACTTTGCGGTCAACCGCTATACCTTTTGTGAAATATAGTACCGTAATAGTGGTTCATGTGTTTGCGCGCATTCGAGTATATATTATGATAAATTTAATTTTAAAGTAATCGAAACTACTTTACTACTTACTTACTTTATCAAATGTAATTTATGTTTGACTAATAGTTATTTTTTTGTGTTGGAAATGTCGTGGTTATAATGTAGATGTTATTCATCAAACGTACAAATATGTAATAACACTTAATAGCGCTAATGAGTTTAAAAAACGAGAGAATGCTTATAAATATGACGAGTTAAAATATGGAGTTATGCACTGCCATATTATTTGAAATTAGTGTAAATAAAATGCTGTCGGAAGCTTACGTATAAAACTATAATAATAATTCGACGCTGAAGAGTTTTGTTAACTATAATGAAAACGTTGAAATACAAGTTACAATATGATTATATAGGGGATGTAAGACTGGCAAGCGATTTATAGACTAAAAAGAAATATTATACCAATACAATCTGCACGTATGTCATTTACAGAAACAATTGAATAGATAAATATTGTTAAAAAATCATAACGAATATAAGTAAATGACTTTAATTCATAATATACATAAAAACATTATAGTTTTACGTTTCAAAAAAAACCTTAAACATTGAAATGGGGACTATCGGTGATGGTATATTTTATGGAAGATAACTATTAAAATATTAATCGGCAATTTCACGAGTATAATTCGAGTTAGGGCTATGAAGCATAACACGAAGCTATATCCATTTTAAAGCCTGATAATTTTGAATTATTAATAATTTCAAGACTGAAAGCTTGCAATTATTCATAATTTATATTTAAATAAATTTACAGTATATTTAAACAATGATGTATAGTAATTAACAATTCATAATATTTTCAAGTGTTACTAATATACAATAATTACAGTTTTATTGCAAAATTTAAAGGTAACTTCAAGAGAACTTTTGGGCTATGTTATTTTACGCCTTATATTTTACTTTTAATAATCACAGAAAAAAAATAGTTAAAGCTAGAGACATAGAAAATGCAGAGTGATAGAAAAAAATAATAACAAACATATATTTATACTATTTTAAACAGACGAATAACCAGTCTTAAGAATATATCTTTGAACTGTGCCAACCTGCAATAACATTAGTTAATATTATTAAAAATGTTCTGTGTTTGTATCAACTTTAAAAATGACCGGTAATAGCAAATATTATTATTCTTACTCGATAGATATTTATTTTAAGTCGAGAGCACAGATAATATGCACTGTCTACGCAACTCGGTATCCGAGCAAGTGACTTCTATTTTCTAGTACTGTGCTATTCAAATGTTTGCTATGGAGACAACAATTGAACAACAATCGAACATTACAATGTGGCCATTTAAAAGTCGTAAATTTGGATTGTCCATTATCTACATTATAAGAAACAAATTTAAACTAATGATAGTAATGGCAAGACGATATTTTTGTTTTCCTAATAAAATATCCGGGCAAGGGTAGACTGACTTTTCTCGCCCACCGGATTACACCAAAGCATATAGTTATACATATTTCAAGATGGGTCGATAATTAGAAACAACCTGCCCTATAAATATGCGATACATTTTCGTTTCAGACAAGTTATCATTGCTTGTCCAATGTAATATTCAAAGTGAAACGGGACTGAACAAAATTTAAATTTTAAATCTTATATGTCAATCGAGAGTAAAAAATATACATGAAATATCTTTCGTAACCATCTAAATGTCACAGGATATTAGGGCTAAAGGGTTAAGGTTATTATGGACAGCCGTATCTCGTACCTAATGAGGAATTTTGTACTGTTAGCGCTTGTGACGGATACAGTGAATAATTAAATTAGAGTTTCTTATTAATCCGTTTAGTTCAAAACGATTTGCTTTTATGATAGGAAAGCGATAGTTATCATCATAAGTATGAATGAGTAAATTTCAGTGACGGGTTTAACACTATATCTTGAAAGGCGATTTGATGATATATTTGCCACGAAAAGTGAAATTCAAGATTAAAAAAACCTGTTCTTATACCAAATGCGATTAATTTCTTATTGAACCCTTTCAATGATATAACCTTTAAAAAAAAAAAAAACACTTGATGAACAATATTAAACAAAAATATATAAAACTAAAAGTTCTAGTAGGATACACCACCTTAATTACATTCCTTTCATCGGAATTGCATCACTGGTGGGTAAAACTTTGGTGGATATATCCAGTTTTTAATTATTTTAAAACCTATAAGACGATAAGCATAAAGTAAAAAAAAAATGTACCTACTACAGTAGAATCAGTTTTTTTTGATTGTCCAAAAATTCAATTTATCACATAAGTTTTAATTATTTTTTGTCAATAAAATTATACAATGAATACCAGTGTAATGAAATTGATTTCATAGCTGAAATAATAATTATGTTTTTTAAATATGTTTTATTTATTGAAATCGTAAACGGTTTTTGATATTCGTTACAAACAAAATGTTATATACGTAGAGTACATTTATATTATTTGTACGGGACATAGCAATATTATTAATTATTATAGTTTGGCGTAGGTTACAATAATGTTACAATAATAAAGCGACGTACGATGATAATTTTTTTTAATTAAAATAACTATTCTGTCGTTCTAGGGAAACTCATGATGGATGATTTACGGCCGGGTCTGGGAGGCATATTGGGTTTGATGGATCACGATCACCATCACCATCACCTGCACCATCATCACCCAACCGCGGTGCACACGGATAAGCAACGCGTTTCGAAAGGGGCCAGTGACTCGTCCAACGAACTCGGCTCGTTGTACGGTTTGCCTGTAAATGCGGCCGGGGACTCGTCTCACCATAACACACCTTCTCCCGGGCGAGGATCATTAGCCGACCAGACTGGTACGTAGACGTAGTACGGGTTTTCGATTGCCAATGAAGAGATGATTTAGTATTGGTCGTGCGATTGGTTATCTACCATTAGTTTTCTCGTACCAAGTAAAAATGTTTCGTAAATTATCAATTTTTCTGCTATACATTTATATGTTACGGTAAATTATGTAAGATATGAAAATTACGCAATTAATCGATAATTATCGTAAACATTAACACCAAATGGAAATTTTCGATATTCACCGGTTAATTGCGATATTCATTAAACAAATTGGTAAATGTTATGTATAATACTAAAATTCGACTGTAACACAACTTTTATGTTTTTCTGTTGCATAGTTTTACATTAGATAGATTTCTAATATCTATAAATATGTTTTTGCGCAAGATATCTGATAATCTTTATTTCTTGACATACCTAAATCCATCAAAGAAGAAGAGCTTATTCTTCAAGAGGCAGCTGGTTTGAGCAATATTTCGGGTAGTCAAGGGTACCAACGATGCCACTGCAAAACTAAATCTAAAAAATAATAAATGTGCTTGTCGTTCATCAGGCAAACTTTGTAATTCAAAATGTCATGGTTCATTAATATTTGAAAATAAGTAGTTCTTAATATATGATATAAATACAACAATTACCATTTTTATATTTTTTTTATCATAAACTCCCGGTAATTGATATAAAAATCTTCTCATATAAACTAAAAGTGGATGATAGTAACAATATTTACCGGTAAATTACGTAAATTATTATTTTTCGTCATTCACCATAACATATAAATTTATTATTTATAATATACACAGTATTAAAAGAAAAGATTTTTTGAATATCTACGTATGAAAGTTTAAAATTTCATCCATGATCCAGCTAAATTTTTTATAAATAACGTTTTTTATTTGTTTTTGTATTTTTAAATCCTTTAACTTACCATACACTATAAATTAAATGTTAGAATAAATCTTTCTTTTTGTTCTAATATTATAAGTAGTACATGATATACTTCTAATAGATAGTAAGTATTGTATAATAACTTATAAATGCATTTATTTCACACTTTATATAAGACATTTTAAAATTAATTTAATGATAATTAAATTTAACTCAAAATTCATAGCAACAGTTTTTAAATTTTAAATTATTAGCAACATACATAACCTGTGACTTATTTTTTGCACATGAAACATTATAGAAAATTGCAATTTATATACTTTAAATTTAATCATATTTTTAAATAAATAATAAACTTTCAACTATCCTTTATATTTAATTCATGTTTAAAATTATAGTTTTATTTAAAATTTCGAAATATATGGAATATACCTGTATTTCAGAGAAAGAACCATTTTAAAAATGTATATAAAAACAATATTTTTAATATATTCATATAAGTTTAATTTATGTTTCATAAAAATTTCTCAACTCAGAGATTTTAATTATTAAAATCAAAATTTTTAAAATGTAAACGTATAACTAAAATATGATTGTAATTATAAATAGTCAATTTATAAATATATGACCAATAAAATTGGTATATGCAAATTTACTGTTATTTTTAAGTATAATATTTTAAAAGGTCGATATGATACTGAAAAACAGTCATCCCTTATATCACTTCATGTCTTAGAATTATATTAATTATGTATACATCTTTTAGCGGTTTATTTTTTATTCTTAGAAAAGTAAAAAATATATAAATAAAAAAGGAAAGCATAAATTATATAGTATTTAATTTTTAATTTCAGCATCAGAAGGCGCATTTAAAAAATTGAAAACAGAACCATTGACATCAGTAGGTAGCATAAGTGCTAGTCATGCCGGACACACACCTACTACGGCGACATGCCCTACTCCTGCCAGAAGAAGACACCGCACGACTTTTACTCAAGTAAGTAATAACATTTAAAAATTATACCAATGGTCATAGTTTACAATCCATACTTATACTCTGAGAAGATTTTCTATATTGGGACCGTCCATATGTTTCCATGTTCTACACTGTAGCTAAAGTGTTGCCTTAATTTTTTTTATGTACAAGTCACATCACTATCGCTCTTCTGTATTTCTATGAAAAATGTTAAATTCTGTATTTATCGTCACTTTTATAGTTTCTAAATTAATTATACGAAGTATATTTTAAAAAGACACTTAAGAAAAATCCAACCGTTCACCAATAATATTACTTTATAGACGACTAGATACACTACATCAAACACTGTTACAATGTTGTTAACACAAAAAATGAATACACAACTAATAGGTAAGATTATTTTTTTATTACAAAGCAGAATTGATAAAATATAGGTAATTCTCATTTTAGCGTAATGATAATTCAAGTAAATATAAAACAGCAATAATTGTTAATTTTCATCATTCGAATAAAATACATTTTACAATTGGAATAAATATTTATTTTAATTGAAAATTAAGAAAAAAAATCATGTATTAATCAACAATTGAACAACTAAATTTTACCTTAACGTTAGTTTATCTAGAGTATGAATATTAGGTCAACCATGTTTTCATGGTTTGAATTCGAAAACATTTTTAATTTATTAATACTAAGAGTAAATCAAATTATATTTAAACTAGCCATAAAAATAATTTGATACAAACTTACATATTATTTGCACATTTATTAACTTTTAATATTATATTATTTTTTCAGGAACAACTCGCAGAACTTGAAGCCGCTTTTGCAAAGTCTCATTATCCTGACATTTACTGTAGGGAGGAATTAGCAAGAAGTACAAAACTCAATGAAGCTAGAATACAAGTAAGTTCGTATAAAATATTGAAGTATCGTCATAATATATCTGTAGTTTATATGAGTATACAACTAGGGAATGAAATTGTATGCATAAAACACATTATTTTTTGTACAGTGCTCTGGAACAATATTATCAAATTGAGATATTTGACACATTTATCAAGATGATAATATTATTTTATTTGTCAGAGTATTTTTAAAATATTTTACGAATTTCTGAAGTGTATCGATTTAATAAAAACGCTCATCCACGGATTGCTGCGCTTCATTGACTAAGCAATAAATGCATATTGATTGCGCTAAATCAAAACATAATTGAATATAATTTCGTCATTTTGATGCATTCTTAGATATTTATTACATGATTAAATTCCGTTTAATAAATCAATTAATAAATTGATTTTAAGTAGCAATTTTTGAACGCATTGATTTAATACGGTAAACTATCGGAGTAGATCGAACGTGATTCAAGAATTTTCATTCGACAATATTTAATAAGGTTGAAAATACTGCTACGATAATGATTAAACTGTACGCAATGACAGGTGCAATTATGAAGCGTTTACGTTATTTTACATGTCAACTTAAATATTTGGTGCACTTCTTTACTGTTATTATTATTATAATTGTTGTGATTTATGGCCGCGTAACGAAATGACTTGCCGAATTTTAACTGTATACGTTATTATTCACACCCACTAATTAGGCAACACTACACGAAGTTTTCATAGTGGAAAAGTTGCAATCGGCATGCACGATGGAGCAGCGACGCGACGGGTTAAATAAAAAAATATGTTATACCACACGATAAGTTACAGCGCGCGTTCGATCGCACTGCAGGCATCGAGACGGCAGAGTGAGTCACTACTAGCTTCCCCTCGATCATTGTACCCAAGAACATCACACAGGGACCACTGTAATTGAATTTATCATCCAAAATGTATTTCCGGGCACATAAAGGGATACGTTTTCCCTGCAGGGTTTTAAAAGGCCATACTTTCCCGAATATTTTATGTACACCATAGTGATAAAATGAGTTTGTAATGACTTGAAAAGGGGAGAGAATGTTTTTGCATTGGACAATGACGCTGTTCTAGGTATGGTTTCAAAACCGAAGGGCCAAGTATAGAAAACAGGAAAAGCAATTGCAAAAGGCTTTAGCCCCGCCCTCTATGCTTCCCGGATGCAACGGGGCCGCCATGATGAGAAACATCTACCCTTCGGCATCCAGAACGTATCAGGCGTACCCGCACCCGAATAGCATGAACAGATACCATCCACAGGTAACGTTACACCATTACTTTTACATAATATTGAAGTTCATTAAATATTCCAGACGTTGCTCTTCTAATGACGGCGTTGCCGTGTATACGTATTGTGTTCGCGTGCACATTTTAATACGACTTATGATTAATTTATACTAAAAATCGTTTCTAAAACAATGCGTTTTCAAAAAAAGAATCATTCACCTAGTTCAAATGATTGTTCAAAGCATGTTATCCGAATTTGAAACTTTCTATTTAGTTTACTATTTCATAGTGTTTTAATAAAATTAAATATTAAAACTTGTTATTTAAATTATCATAATTCATATACCTACTCGTGATTATAGCAGTCTAAGTATTTCTTTCAAATTATCAGAAATATCGTTTAGTTTAGTGCCCATACAAAAATTGCCAAGTTAGATAACGACCAAAACACAAATATTAAAGCTTATGAATTTCAAGTTTTTTTTTAAAAAACTATACAAGTTTCAGAGTATATTTTGTCTTACTTGACATTTGTCATCAATACTTTTTCAAAACAATTACTTTTTAATTGTTCAACTATAACGCTTAAGTTTTTGGGTGATCTGAATGTATTGATTACAATTTTATTTTAACAATGTTGTGTAGATACGCAATCAGATTCAGATAAAATACATTTTCCAACAACTATAACTAATCTTATATTTTTCTAGTTTTTGGTACCCACTTATTTTAATATACGTTTAATGTTATATATTGGTGTATATTGTTCGATGGTTATATACAAAATCATATTTCTATAATTGGTTTTCACATTGTTAACAAAAGAAAATTGTCTATTTTTTCTATAATTACATTCAAAATAATTATCGTTTTTATTTTCTTAATCTAAATTACATTATATTTCTAAATCCAAATATACTATAACGTGGCACATGAAAAAAGCTGGTATTTTTTATTAATTTCCTGTGTTTTATCAAATCTGTTTTTCCTAAAAATAAGAAGTTATAGATTATTATATTATATTAAAATACATATGTATAAAATGTACATGTATATCTTATGAGTTACAGTTTAAACTAAGTTTATTCGGATTGTTATCATTTTCAATATTTTACTTTGTAATATTAAAGTTTTTTTTTTTTTTATTTCGAAGAAATATATACAATTTGTTATTTAAAACAATAAGTAAATTTGATAAAATAATATATAACAATAACATGATTAATATGAGGAGGAAATTGTTCATTAACAACACCTCAAAATCAATATTAAAGTTAAGCTTATAAATACGGTTGTGGATTTTTTTTTAAGTTGTAAATTGCATTGTGTATTATTATATATTGATTTAGACGAAATATTTGGAAATCATGATAATTTAGAGTATCATATAAAGTTAAAATATTTTAGTCTTTAGTTGACACAAAGCAGTATATTGATTTTATTAGAATTTTTTTTTTTTTTTTTTTATATATAAACATTTTTCCGGTTGGTAAAACTGCCACCGAGAGTCTCGTGTATTATTTTGTACGATCGGAAATTAAACTTGGAAGGTACTTTAAAAGGTTTTTTTTTCGATTTTTGATTAGTTTTTCCAGCTATCGAAAAACCAACAAATACTATTGAGTTTAGTTGAGACATTCTACGAATAATTATATTATTAATAGTATAATATAATATATAAACATGTAATTTTTAAGTTAGAAATACGAAAAAATTATTATTTAATTAAAACTAATAATTTTCCTATCTATATTTTAAATATGATTTTTATTTAGATAAAATAAATTTGTACGTAATTTAGTGTTTAAGGACATGAGATATTTTTTTGTCAGCATTAACAATTGGATGATATCTATATTCTGAGACCTAACGTATCTGAGTTATGATTACAATAAAACATCTTCAATATCTATAAACATCTTACCGAATTTTAATAAGAATATTGTTTAGCATTGATTTTTCATTGATTTCAAATTTAAAAAATAAATGCCATTAACACAAAACGGTACGTATACAAAAAAATATTTTGAAGGGAGATAAAGGTATTTAAAGGTATACACTAAGTTATGATAACAAAAATTAAAATTAATTAACAAATACAGACAGAAAATATGATTTAGTTATCTTTACGAATCTAATATAATCTATTACATAGAAAAACTATTGATTTTAAGTACGTATATAAAAACATTTTCCAAAAATTTTGAGGTGATTCCAAACTTATATTCGTACGTATACGTACCTGAATATAACAATAAGGATTTAATCTTGGAACCAATAAACTTACTCAAGAGATTGATTCATATTTTCAAACATCTTATCAATGTGTAAAACTAATTTCCAGACAATTACAGACAAAATTACCACTTTCTGCAAAAATGACTAAAAGTACAATACTTATTAGTGTTTTAGTTGTAATTAGTTATGATAAATCAGAAAAATTTTATCCATGAACTATTTATTTTATACAATTTGAACAAATTGAACATAGTAACGTATCAATCAATGAATATTTTAACTTTAAAGTATTTTGTAAAAAATTAAATTATGAAGAAATTATACGATAAAAAATGTTTTTAGATGTCGTCTAGTTCATATATGTCTACTGCCGTGATGAGTCAACCATTCACAGTAACCAGTCATCATTCAAATCCGGCAGGAGCTTCTAATCAGTCTTCTATTACGACGCCTGCAGGTATACATAATAATCAACTTTAAATATGGATAATATTTGTTTGTTTGATGGGATTAATGAAAAACAATTAATGAACTTGTTATTTCCATTTTATTTATTTTTAATTTTAATCAATTTTTTTTCTTTAAATTTTAAACATGACAAAGTATATAAGATGGAACATTTAAAAAATAATATTTAATTAAATGTCCAAGTATTTATATTAACACATTTTAAATTATATATTTTTTATTAATCTGTTCTTATTTAACGTCATAAGAGCAATTTAATAACTTTATAAATTCCTCACGTTATTATAAGTATTTATACTATCAAATGTTATTGAAATTTTTCAATTTTTTTTTACAAGCATATGTAAAAATAATAAAAGATATTGTATAAAAAAGGGATTAATACTCGTAGAATGTATGATAAAATTGTAATTGACAGGAACTAAAATTATTTGTTGAAACACTGACTTCTTCTCTCGTATTATGTAGTAAGGTGTCAAAGAAATTTTAAATATACTATTTCTTTTGCTATTAATTTTACAGACTTCGAACTCAAATATTTATTAAATAAAACTAAATTTTATATCAAAAAAAGAGTTCTACTGTCAAAATAAATATTAATAAGTAATAGTCATAATATATTCTAAATATATTAAGACAAAAACGTACACGTTATCAAATGTATAGTATACTCTAAATCTATATATACATGTATAAAACATAAACATTGTTTCTACCTATATCCACTATAGATTTTGAAATCATTCAACCGGTATGTTCCAAATCAGTTTCATTAAAAAGGCAATAATGCAAAAATGGTTTTAGACCACTAAAACAATGTAAACAATGTAAACACATTCAGTCTACTTATGAAGTTGCTTTTCGACTTCTCCCGTTAAAAAATTTCCAGAATTTTGAAATTTCTATTTTTATATACTTAAATTTTTAAATTATATATATATATATATATATATATATATATATATATACTCGTATACACGATAATTCTACATCTATTCGGTTAAAACATAGGAATTATATATTAATAAGACTCAACTATAATCTAAAATAACAATAATTTATATTAATATTCTATTACATTATTTTATATAATATATAATAAAATACTAAGGAACTAGACTTTTCAAAAAATAAAATCTAAATGAATACCTATTAAGTAACGAATAATTTTTTATTCGGTTTTCAGGAATGATGCCCGAAGAAGACTGGTACAATAAAAGTTTATCAGCATTGCGGATGAACTCTGGCCACCATCCAAACCTCACTACTCCAATGTTACAATACCAGACATAGAGTTGCTGTGATAATAGATACATAATAATATACCGTATGATTATTTATTTATAATAATTACTACGATAATATTATTACTACGGGCTGAATGGGCCACATTTTTAAAATCCCACGCCATTATTATTATTATTATTATAACTGTGAATTATATCTTCAATAGAATAATCTTTGATATCTTGAAACTCTTTTTGCTGATTTGTGTACAAAATAATGTAGGATTTCCTTTAATATCTATCTAATTTAATTATAACCGATTGTAAGTAAATATTTTATTTTATTTTTTATTTATTTATTTTTTTTTTTTGAGAATTTTTGTTTTTTTTTTATCACCTCTGAAATTCTTTGAAAATTTAATATTATAGGTGTCTATACGGTTTTTTCGATTTTTACGATTGATTACTAATATTGAAAATATATAAAAACTATAATATAGTACTGTAAACGTAAATGTAAATATACACATTTTAATTATATAACAATAATACGTTGATGTGTGTATCTTTTTTATTTATTTTTTACCATATTTCTACTTTTAAGTGAAATATAATGTTAAAATTTAATTTTTTTTAATTTTAAATTAACTGTACAAAAAAAAAAAAAAAAAAAAAAAGAATAATTAAACAAGACTTATTAGTTAGTACATCTGATAGATTATCATTGAATAAAATAAATTAGTGTTAATAAACTTTACATTGAGGAAGGACGAATTCAGGAAATGCTCTACCTCATACTTATGGGTTAGTGTAATGGTATGTAATTTGGATTAGATCAGTTCGCTGTACATGATTTGCGTCCCAAAATCCCTTTTCCACATAAACTGCGTCCAAACAAAGTTTAATGACTACACAAATTGTGTCCCAACGTTAAAACATTATTTTCCTTTCCATTTCATACCGACATAGGACTGTTGTTAGCAAATTATGACTATTGGTAAATTAAAAATATTGATTTTTATTGTTGTTATGCAATTAGAAATAAATAAAATTAAAATGTGTAGCTTTAAATTATAAAAATGTAATATAATAATTAAAATAAATAATAATACAAAAACTTATTAATACATATAAAACTAAAAAAAAACTGGTGAAAATTTAATTATCATCAAAAAGGGATAATTACTTCACTGACCCTGGCACCACAAAGTAAAAATGTTGGGGTCAAAATGGTTTCACAAATTAGTGACCAAATTTTAATAATTCGAAATCTCAAATTTCAAATTTGTAACTTAAATATAACCGCCCAAAATCAATTTTCTATTTGCGATTGCCAGTGTCAGTTTATTCCAGCACCCGAGACTCGAAAAAACGTCGTATAGTGTCCGTTTCGATATTAACGATAAGTAACCGATTCCTAATAATTCATAACCACAAATTTGTAATTTAAGTATAATTTACCCCAGGAATTATTCTAAAGCGCCGTTGGATTATTTTGCGTACTTTGATAAGCTAGATACGCATTTCATAATTAGTTTTTGTGTAATTGATTTTTTATATTTTATTGCCACATTAATAAGATGAAAATTAACAGTTATTCCTATAGGTATTAATGTGTCAAGTGTTTTTGCAATAAGAAAATTATTGTATAAAGTAGCCACACACTTTCGGTTTTTGATCGATATACAGTGTTCGAATCACAGAACTACAACGAACACTGTACACTGAAAGTGGAATAAAGTTAACAAAAAGATGTTCTAACATCATTTAAACTAGGTATGTTCATCAGTTTTTTGTGTCCTATAGGTACTATAAATTACTTAAATTTTAATAAAATAAATCTTTATAGTTTTGTTATGATAATACAACAAGTATTAAGAATGCGTGAGATATTTAGTAGTAACAGTGATCGTGATCATACTGATCATATATTTACAATGATAACAACATTTTTTTTTTATAAAAGTTCACATCTCACGTCTTTAATTTTTTCGAATAATTTTTTTTCCGTGACGACTGACACGTCTAACAATAGACTATAGTTATCTAATTCTATCTTATTTTTTTCTAAAGGCTTAGCCTTGTCATAGTTAGAAAATAGATCTCCACTCCTCTCCCTTGAATGCCAGAGTCTTCATATTTGAATACCCGCTACATTCAGCCATTCCAATCATCTCTCCTATGAATGTATTTCTCGGTCTTCCTCTTCCTTAGCGTCCATTGATTCTTCCTTACATTATATTGATTAAGAAAGGGTTATGTCTCAAGAAGGGTCGTAAGTTTTCCGCTTCTTTATCTAATAATGGATAATAAAACTCTCTTCTCCTCTACTATTTGAAGAATTTCTTCGTTGTTCTTCCTTTCCGTCCAACTAACCAACTAATACGAAGTACTCTTCTCCAGGTCCACATTTCTATTGCTTCGATTTTTTTTTTATCTTATAATGTTAAGGTCCAGGGTTTGCTGCCATACAACAAAACACTCTATACGTAGCTTTTGGTAAAGTTTTTTCTGGTTTTAAGACTAAGATTCTTGTTCGTAAGTATCGTTTTTTTTGTCTGAAGGCTCTCTTTGCCATGGTTATTTAATGTCTTATTTCTATCGAACATCTACTGTCACTCGTTAATATACTTCCTAAATATATATATTTTTGTACCTGATCAATTATATTGTTATTCAATTTTTTTTTTTGAAAACGAGGACTTTGCTCTCTTTAATTACCACAATGAATTTTGTTTTCCTTATATTAATCTTCATAAGGTATCGTTTAAATATTTCATTAAATGTAGTTAGCGTTGCATATCCTTCGCTGTTTCTGTTACCACAGCAATATCATCAGCAAATCTGATACAATGAATTACCTTTCCATTTATTTTTACACCTTTAGCTTTGCCTTTAAGTTCCAAAACAACTTCTTCTATGAATATATTGAATAAATAGGGTGAAAAAGAACAGCCTTGTCTTATCTCTCTATGAATTCTTGCTGTGGATACGCAGTCTCCTATTTTAATTATTGTTTTTTGGTCTTTATATAGTTCCATAATATTTTTTCTGTCTCTCCAATCCAGCCAGTTCTTTTCAAGGTGATCATCAACATGCAAGGCTGAGCATTAATGAGTTAAAAGTTAAAATTAAGTTAAAACGTTAAGTTAATTTTAATTAAGTTAATTAACTCGTTACTTTTTTTCAAATTAACTTTTAACTTAATAAGTTACTTTTTTTTAAGATTAACGTGTTAACTTTAAGTTAATTTTATTTAAAAGTATCTAAATTAAGTTAATTTTAGTGCAAAAAATAATGCAAATCACTAACCTGTCGCTGGTCGCGTGATTTTTTTTGTCTACATTTGGTCATTTAAAATAAACGTTCAGTTACGCGGGGTAAATATTCTCCAAACAGATAAATTTTTCTTTACACGGGTGTGTACAACGAACTAAACTAGTTTTCAACGAAATAAATGTCATTATCGAATAATAGTGTGATTTTGATGAGCTACTTTGAATTAAAAATCTGTTTTGCATACAATGAAGTGAATACACATATTTATTAAAAATAACTTTAATAGTCATTATATGGGTTATATTTTATCATTATATTTTTATAAAATTGTCATTGTATAAACACTATAAACCCATGGAAATCCTAAGAATATTCTGTGAAAATAGTAAATACCATGAGAGCGAGTATCGATGTGGGATTAATCACAAAACAACTATGGTATAATTTCCAATATTATTTCATTATTCAACTAACATGTGTTTTGTTCACATCACGTTAGAATTTATAATATATTGTTATTAGTTTATTATTTTATTAGCTTATTATATTTCTGTGAAAATTTATTATTTCTTTATTAAATATTTTATTTTTTTTAACTACAATGTCTGAAGACCATTTGAAGCGGTCTTATTTAAAAACTCATTTCGAACAACAACTATTAACATCAGATAAAACTGAAAAAAAAAATCGAATTTTACATTCAAATGCATTCTATGCATGCGAACAATAAAATTGATATCAACTTCTATAAGTTCAAATTAACATTTGTTTTATTTTTATCTAAAAATATAATACAAAGTAATTATGTTTTGACTGAAAATAATTGTCCATGTTTTGCTGAGCCCAGTCTTTTGAACTACACGGTGGCTGTATATTATCTACTCAGTATAGAAAATATATTTGGGTAGTAGGTACTGTCTGTTTGATTTTCAAAATTTGTTTGAATCAATTAAAAATATTGGTATCTTAGCAGTTTATTTTTTTTGATAGAAAACTATCAATGGTTTTTTTTTTTTTTAATTTTTGGATGTGCCACTTTGGTAAATTTATTTGAGTATGAGTTCAGGACTAAGATTTATTTTAAAAAAATAGGTTTTTTATAGCTAGTTAATAATTTTATGTATCATTTTAAATTTCTCCAGTAATTTTCTTGAGCGTAAAAAAACTAATATTATGTGTGCAATTTTTTATTTTTGTAAATTAGAAAATTTTAACTTTAAATTAAGTATTATTATTATTTTCAAAGTTAACTTTTAACTTAAAGAGTTAAAAAAAAATCGTTAATTTGCCCAGTCTTGTCAATAAGTTCCAATTTACGGTGTCGAATGCTTTTTCTAAATCGATAACCCCTATATATGTATTTCTATTTGTACTAAGCTTTCTTTCTGCAATCGTTCATAAAGCTAAGATAGCTTCTCTGGTACCTATTCCTTGTTTAAATCCAAAATGATCTTCTCCCAGATTTATTTCCGTTTTCTTCCATATTCTATATTTTATAATGTTCAAAAGTATTTTTGAAGTATGTGTAAGGAGGCTGATAGTTCTATAGTTGTTGCATTCGGTAGGGTTTCCTTTTTTGGGAATAAGTATAGTTCTACTTTGTGTAAAATCTTTTGGTATTTACCTTCTCGGTAAGTTTTTTCTACCATTTAAATAAAACATCTCTCGTTTCTTTCCCTGAATGCTTCTACAATTCGGCTAGTATTTCATCTATACCTGATTGTAATATTCGGTTCCGGTAGCCCGGTATGGGAACCGCTGATTAAAAAAATAACCGGGTGTCAATACATTTAAATTGGTAGAATCAAGGGAAATAGGAATCAAAGGACACGAATTTAAGCAAGCTTCTATGCGCACCAACACGGTATTCAATTCTTCGTAAGTTAAAGAAATATTTTCTAGGTGCCTTGTTAAGTGAAATTTAATTGATTTTTAACGGCTTATTAACGGCTTCCTAAAGTCCGCGGAAATGAGGAGCTCTAGGGGGAGTAAATTGTCATATTACTTCTACTTCCGTGACTATACAAGCTCTATATGTTGTTTTGACAAGAATAAATCACGTATGTCACTAGCTTTGAACAGAAACAAACAATACACTGGTGTACCGTATGTCTGGCTATACTACGACCGTTAAATGGCCAGCATTTTTCACGAATCGATGATAAGAGCGCCTGTGGGCCAGCGTGTAATAAACATTCGTTTTCAATACGAAATAGTGCTAATGTAAGCTTTGATTGAGATCAAGAGCGTATTTAGACTTACATTCAGGGGTGTGGAGGCAACTCGAATTTTTTCTTCAATTTAGACTCATATTTTACAAGTTGAATATTTGATATGAGGTGAATCCTTAAAAATATCTGGTTTTTTTTTTTTTAATCTAATACTGGATCCACTTAGAATCGACTTTTGTGTAGTACTTTTTTAACACCTGCCTGTGTCAAATGAATGTAACAAGAAAAAAAATTGCAAACAGAAAATAAATTATAATAATATCATAAAATTTAATAAATGTATTTACAAAAACGTTCAATAAGAATATACACAACGTTTTTTATTTAATTTTAATGTGTAATAAAATAATATAACTTCCTAATATTGATACATAACAAGAAAAACGTAGATGAAAGAAAAGATACAACATAAACATAATTAATAAAAAAAAAAAAAATAAAAATAAAATTAATAATTAACATGAAATAATAAAGTGTGTTGTAATAAAATTATAATAATTCGTACTAAAAAACAATAATGAAATATCAGAAGAAAAAAAATGCAAAAAGAAAATAAATTCCAAAAAAATATAAAAGAAATTAATAAATATAATTACAAAAACTTTCCAAAAGGAATAAACATAACGTTTATATAATTATCAAGAATTAGTAATACTTATAGAAAAAATATAACAACTATTAAAATGACTCACAGACGGAAAGTATCGTCGATGATGAAGAAATTATGAAAATAATCAATTGATGTTTGTCGTTTGACGTATGAATCATGACTAATAGCTACTACTGTTTTATAATTTTTATTCAAAATTTAAATCATCTCATTTCACTTAGTAATACTAATTGTTTATCACACACAATTGTTTTTAAACGTCATTTCAACACTTTCTTTTCAACCAGCACATAATTTGGATATTTCTCATACTTTTAAAACATTTATGTTATTACAATTTTCAATGATTGAGTATCAATAAAGAAATACTTAAAAAATCCCTACATCAGCTAATGTGTTACTAGTAAATTATATGAATCTTTAATACAAAGAGATTATTTATTCTCCTTAAAAGCCCGTCTAAAATAATATCAAAATATAATTTTTTAATGTAATAGCTATTGCGTATGATATGTGGTTTAATATACCAAAAGAGCAAATTTACAATTATTAGTATTTTTTATTCGGAATAATCATCATAGACAAGAAAACCATAAATTCATTGTCGTTGACTTTGAATTTTCTACGATTAGCAAGGACTCGATAATCCTGATATCAGGAGTGATATCGAATAACTTGGTCCATTTTAAGACCTTAAAGTTGGAAGGACGACCACTGTTGTTAAGAAAATACCTACAAAACCGACCAATCAGCGATCGTGAAATAAAATAAATCACGCGGAAAATCAAAAGCATTTTTAAGAATAAGGAAAAAGTGCGAGTACCACTTTTAAAGCAATTAGAAAGTAGCGTTAATTCGACCATTAATAATTTAGGCTCAGAGACTTTAAAGAAATACCTAATGAGAGAAAAACAACCGGTTAGATACAATATCTGGTTATACAGGATTACGAGAATAACATAGATTTTTCCACAAATCACTATATACTTGCAAGAACTTACACCGTTTTCATTTATCAATTTAAAGACTCGTATCAGGGATTGTAACCTTTATATTTTTCCGGTTTCGGTTTCGGTTAGGTTTTTCAGAAAATTAGATGATAGGATACGAAAACACACTTTACAGGATTAACGGCGATACCGTAACTTTGACAACGTCCGAGGATCGTGCGGACGTGCTGCTCATGTTCCTCGTAGTTACGTGACGCATTTAATACGTCATCAATGTAGGCGAACGCAAAATTTAATCCGCGCAACATATCGTTGTTTAAGCGCTGGAAGGTTTGAGCGGCATTGCGCAAATCGAAACACATTGCGGGAAATTCAAATAAACCGAACGGTGTTGTTACGGCCGTCTTCAGTATGTCCAGTTTGGCGACAGGTATTTGATAGTAAGCTCGAACTAGATCAAGTTTAGTAAACACCAGATTCCCTGCTAGATTTGCGGTAAAATCATGGAGGTGGGGTAATGGGTAACGGTCCGCTCTCGTTGATTCATTTAGTCGTCGATAATCTCCACAAGGTCGGAAGGTACTGTCCTTTTTTTGGTACAAGTAGTAGTGGACTAGCCCAAGCGGTAGCAGATGATCGGCAAACGTCTTTTTGACACATGTACTCGAACTCTTGACGCGCAATGCGGTGTCGATCCGGAGACAGACGGCGCGACGCGAAAATAACGGAGGAACGGTGGTGTGGAGCTCGTGTTCGATTTGATGTAGAAACTTGTCCGGGACCGGTGACTCGCGTGTAACACTAGGGAAACTTTTTAAAATATCTGTCCACTTTTGAGGTAAAAGTACGGCTTTAACGGCATCTACAACGGTTTCGACGACGGAGATAGTTTTCACGAACTTGTTGGTGACGGCGTCGATCAGGCGCTTGCGCCGCACATCGACCAGAAGACCAAAGTGATGTAAAAAATCTGCGCCGATTATCGATCGGGCGACGTCCGCTGTCTCGAAAGTCCAAACGAATTCGCGTGAGAGACCGAGATTGAGGTGCAATACTTTTGGCCCGTATGTCGCAATAAGAGAGCCGTTCGCGGCGCTCAACATTACGTCCGATGTGCGGCGTGGACCGCTGCCCGGTGGTATAACGAAGATTTCGGCACCGGAATCGATGAGAAAGCGTCTGCCGGAACGGACATCGTTGACGAACAGTCTGTAGGCTTGATGAGCGGCGGGAGGTGGACTGGCTTCTGCCGCTTCCATCAGTTGTATGGGAACGGCTCACGGCAATTCCGTGCCTCAGCTCCGTAGACGTTGTGGTAAAAACACCACGTGTCATTGTGTGTACGGGACTTGGAACGATTGCGAGATTTTGAACGCGATCTTTCCTGTGTGCGAGCAAGTCGACTTTGCGCGGTCTGTACCGAAACTAACGTGGCAATCTGTGTGATGAGTGCCGAAATCGCGTTTTCCATAGCGTGCAGGCAGTCGGGTTCGTGCGACACAGCAGCTGAGTTATGACCAGCGTTTGCGTCCGCGACGCCAGTGACTCTAGCGAACCATTGAGTCCGGAGACGATAGCAAGGATGGTTGTTGGTAGTTTCCGGAGCCAAAACTCTTTTAACCGATTCCGCTCGGTATCGCGCTACGCATGTCGCAACATCTGAGGGGCGTCGATCGCCCATGCCCTTCGTGTTGAATGATTGAACGGAACCGCGTGGCTTGTGGGACGTCGTACGCGGTAACTAAACGGCTTTTAACTGTGAAATATTGAACGTTGGAGCCGAGTAAATCTCCGATAGTGCACGGCGTGTGACGGCGTGTCTTCGCCAAGCGCGGCGAGCACATGGTTAACGACAAGTCGGACCTAACGCGTTGGTTGTGGAAAATTTCTTCCGCGTGTGTAAACCATTGCTGTGGTGAATGGTGCCAAAATCCGGGTAGTCGTACGGATGCGAATGCGTTAATGTCTAACGGCATTATTGCCGACGAATCGGTAGGTGCGAGGGGACATGGCAAATAATCAGCTTTGTATTAGCACCCGCGATGGCCGAGTTCGTACTCCAGACGTTCGTGTTCGCGTTCATATTCGAGTTCGTATTGTCGGTACTCGCGTTAGTGGTGCCGAGCGACTTAACGTCTCCCCAATCTTGCATGGTAACGCGTGGAGGTAAAAAGAAAAAAAAAAACGTTGTACAGACATAGGTCTAACAAAAAATGTCGAGGTCACCAATTTGGTTTCGATATTATCGATTCCAATACAAAATATAAAAAAAAACTGTCAGATTTTAAAAATATTAAAAACATTTATTAAAACAAAAGACAATATACAAGAAAAAATAGGTTATCAAAAGCGCGTGTCGAGCGAGAGAGAGTGAGTGTTAGAGAGAGAGCGCGACTTGTCGGACGGAGGTAAACTCCTGGAGGCCGACGACGGTATATAATGTGAAAGGAGGGGGACGCGCAACTGACGCGTTACCGCGGTTTTACAACCATATTGTGGGTCACCACAGATGTGATTAACACTGATAACAAATAAAGAACGATGTGATAAACAGCTTTAACTGTTGTGGTGAACCATCACTACTTAATTCCCTCTCGAAGGTGGTAACATTGTTAGGCGATTGGTCACCATGGTTTTTGACGGCGCGAACGACCGCCACATCAGAGCGGCGGTCACCGCTCTAACCGTTCGTATCGCGACCCCCGTACACATGTGCCCTGAACGACTTTGAAGTCTTCGACACTATGCTCTACCGAATCCTCGTGACCGCCGTCATCATCCGTACTCGCGGTTTCTGTATATTTGTTTTTTGGTTGTTTGTGTGTACACACATAATAAACGTCTTTTTAATACATATTGCTATCGTTGTCTTTCTCCCTGCGGTAGGACACCGATACTCTTTATAGCTATTGGAGGTGGTCGTATTACTAACAAACATGATATCTCCACATTATAATCGATAAAAACTTTAGATCGCGGTTGGTAACGGTCGAATTTCCTGAAAACCCCTTATTGACGGCTAGGTAACTTTTTAGGTAATTCAAAACCACGTGATCTAACCTCAATAAATGTGTACGGATTTCGAACACGTTTATTCCGCGAATTCTTCCTCGATCTTTACGTTCGAACTTTTCGCACTAGCGCACTACGCACAACAATTAGAATCGAATAACGAACTCACGACGTTCTGCACCACGTTCTTCAGGAACAAATATGATAATAAATATTAGTATATATATGTCAACTTCTCAGTCTTAAACTCACAGTATAAATAACAACAGTCTAAATGAATAATTAAAACACATTTATTCTGACAAACAACATAAATATAAATTAAATGCTACACTGGCCGTCCGTACGGACACCTTACACACTGTACAGGTTGCCGAACAATGCCCCTACTCAACAAGTTCACCCAGCACCGTACTCAGATGCATATAAACATAGTGTACATTGTTAGAGAACCCAATGAAAATATTTTTCTACGATTGGTTCTAATCCCAATGGGATTAGATAACCTTCGCTATCAATTATCTGTTATCAGTTATCAAATTTGATAAATCACGGAAATTATATTTTCAGAAAAAAAATTATTTATTTATTAAAATATTTAATAATTAATATCTAATAAAAATATAAAATAATAAATGCTGTTATGTATTATAAGACCCTTAAGGTATATATTTATCTACCAAATAAAAATACCAATTTTAAATTTAATATCAAATTTTTAATTCAAAATAAAATATTGTTTCAAATAAAATATGTTAGTTATGGCAACTAAAAATAAAAAATTATAGAAATAATTGTAAATCATATAATTATATAAACAAATAATATAACTTAACATTTTGTATAACTGTTCAGTCTGTAAAAAAAAAAAACCGTAAAAGACTTTATTCGCAAACAATTCGTTGGCCATTCGGTATAATGGATTGATAGTTCCAATGATTAAAATTTAACTCCCCAAATTAAGAAACCTAAATATTGATATCTTCCATAAATGATATGTTTGATCTAATGTTAACGGTATTCCCAATTTCTTCAACAATGTCATTTGTATATTTTTTTGAAATATCATTTTGTCAAACTTCAAATTCTAAATAAAAGTTAAAAGTTTAAAAGCATTAAAACGTCTTTTAGTGACGTAGCCAGGATTTTTAAATGGGAGAGGCTAATCACTTTTTTGGATAAGTAAGGTAAGAGAGGATATGATAATTCACCCTTAATCCCCCCACATCATCTACCACCAAGTTCTTAAATTTAATTCAAACATTTTAGTATAATTTTAAAAATATTTATTAATATATAATTTATAATAATAATAATAATAATAATTTTGGTTTCAGTGTTCAGTCACTTGCTCCACTCTAACAGCTGCATCCTCTTAGGCGAATTTCTGGCAAATTCAATTATTATTTCACTTTCATCGAATTGCTCTTTTTTATTTATATTAGCCATAGCTAACCTATTCAGTTTGTTTCCCGACATGGTGCTTTTTAAATAATTTTTTAAGCGATTAAGTGCAGAAAATGTTCTTTACGGAGTGGAAGAGGTAACTGGTAACGTGGCTAATAATTGTAAAAGTATTTTAATGTTAGGTAGAAGATTGGTAAAACGAGAAAATGAATCAACAGCAGAATTCGGTTTTGCAATAGTATTTTGACTCTATTGTTGTCTCCGTATGAACAGCTCAGCTTTGATTGTAGATGAGGTATCATCATCGAGATCTTGGACATATATATATAGCAGCTTTTATAATATTTTCATCGTCATACATATTTAAATTGGCCAGAATAAGTCGTTCAAGTGGCATATAACCAATAAGCCTTTGATTAAAACGAGCATCTATTGATTCTGTTAAATAGTCAAGAAAAAGAATAAAAGTAGAACATTTAAAATATATTTCTGGATTTTCAGAAATAAAGTTTTCTCTCTGAGTTTCCCTTTTACATACTCGTGGAATTTTTATTTCAATATTAACACTTTTTCCCCTGTTGACAACGTCATTAAATATTTGATAGTGACTCGCCACAACCTTGCATGATAACCATCAAAAAGATAGTGATGATCATGGTAAAAACTAGAAGTATTAGTAATCTGTAATATCTACACCAAAGACAAACGCCTGTTACTCGTTAATCGTCAAAATTTAGTTAATACCAATGGTTTAAAATACTTAAATTAATAGTAGTAGTATACTAGTTTACTACAATTATACACTATACATATAAACACGGCCTATGGGGGGGCTATAGCCCCCTTATCCCCCCCTCTTGAACACGCCACTGACGTCTTTAAAATAAATTCAAAATTCAGAAATTTGATAACTGATCATTTTCGTAATTTATAAAATTCAGATAATTGATAGCGAAGTCGTTATCTCATTGGGATTACAGCCATTCGTAGAATAGTATTTTCATTGGGTTCTCTAACAATGTATACAATGCTTATATGGTACCCGGATGGGACGACCGCTGCGCTAGCTGGTGGAGAGTTAACAGTGATACCGTTGTACTTACATTTAACTCACAATATCAAACAGGCATGTGCAATTGTTATTGTACAATACATTATTTACAAACGTGGCAAGAGTAGCTTGCAGCAGTGGAAACCTAATAGTTAGTACCATAGACATATAAACTAAGTTATTATAAATCTATAGTTAGCAGAGGCGTATTTTAGCCTTACTTCTAGGGGGGGGAGGAGGCGACTAAAATTTTTTTTTAATTTAGGCTCAAAATTTACAAGTAAAATTGTTGGTAATATTTAAATCAGGTGAATCCTTAATATTTCTGGTTTTTTTTTTTTTAATCTAACGCCTGATTCATTTAGAATCGACTTTTATGTAGGTAGTTCTTTTTTAACACCTGTCTGTGTTTTGAAAAGTTACGTTTGTGTTTTATTTGATTTTTCACTTAGTATGGACCCGAAAAAAAGCCCAATTCAATATTCACAGCCACGCGTAATTTGATTACGTAATAAAATGATCCACATTAAAAAAATTTGAAATGTGTAACTCACATATAATCAATTACTTAAATATGGATTCAGGGGGGGGCGATTGCCCCTTCTCCCCCCCCCCCCCTAAAATACGCCCATTATTGTTAGTACCTACATGAAATTAAACAAATGGAGAGCAAATAACAGATATTAACAAATTAACGGTCGTCAATCACTACAGTCGTATACTTAAATGACGGATAAATAATTATATGTATTCAGTATAAGGCGATCGATGCATCAACACAAAATTTGTACCGAAACTGTTTTGAGCTGTTAGCAGTTGGTACTTTTTTTTATTTTCATCACGTTCCTTATCACACTCCGGGAGAATTAGTTGGTACCCGTATTTATTCAGTATGCTGCGTTGCTCAGTGCTTGTTACTGTTGCGATTTCCGAGTGTTCATTACAATAATAATTTTAAAACAAAATATATATTTTAATTTGTATTATATCGTAGTAAACTATTCTATAATCTATACGATAATTTATAATAAAATGTTTAGTTTTAAATTTAGATATACGCAATCGAACGCTCCTATTGTATACGATGATTTTTCTCATCTTAAACGCGAAGAAGAGGAGACTAAAATTATTATTTTTGCCTTGTTATTGACCGCATTATATTTTTATATATTTCGTATGTAACAAGAGATATAGTTAACGTATTAAATGTGAATGATATTGAAAACTATTTGCAGAAAAGGATAGAAAAATTATGTTAACTATTTATTTTTTTATATGCTTTGTTATAAGCATTTAATAGATAATACTGTATATTTTGTTGATTATATATTTATATTTAAATTAATTTCGGTAGCTAGTTTGTAAGTGAAAAATTTTACTTTGAAAGTGTAACGATTGTTACCGACCACGTTACAAAAGCAACTTTTAATCTGTAAAGGTAAGAACTTCTAAGAAACATAAATATGTTAGTGTGGATAATCAATAGTTGAAGTTTGGGGGCAAAGCTTGCATGGGTCGCTGATATCATTAAAATTTAGCCCATCCAGAAGTATAAATAATTGTGCCTATGTAAAAAATGCGTTGATCAATTGCTCTAAATACCAATAAACCAAAATAATGATTTACAAAACGATGATTAAGATTTTTTTTTTGTATTTGCCTATAGTAATCTAACATAAAGATAAGCATTTGTTTTCACGGGTGAAGTCGGAAAATTTAGCTAGTATAGTATGAAAGCAATTTATTAGTAGTATTATGCATACAAATGTCCAAATACATATAAAATTGTATCTATAATGTATATTATATGTATCCTCATTTAATATGTAATCAACAAATGTAATATATATATATATGTACATTAAAATTGTAATTGTTGTAATTTGGAACTTGAGAAATATACTGTAGTGTTAGCATAAATTGTAATAAAATGTATTTTCCACATCAATACAATTATTTTCAGTATTATGAGTTAATGTCAGATAATAGTATTGATTGGACACAGTGGCAGGTTAGGGGGCAGGCTGAAAGGCTATAGCCTGGGGCGGCTTTTTTTTTTTATAGAATGAAGTGTTATTATTGACTTATTATATGTATTTATTTTAATATATTTTTTTTTATATTTTTCATATTAACACGAATAAAAATAATTTTAAAAAGTCATAATAATATATTAATATGTACATTGTATGATACGTACCTATAGGCTATAGTAAGAATATTGCAATTATTATTACAATTTAAAAATATTTCATTTGTAATAAAATAATTACAGTTAGTTACTAGTTATTATTAATAACTTATTAGTACCTGTGTACTTATTGGGAACATCCGACTATCCGAGTATAGGTATTTTTATATCTGGCTATTTATATTTCCGTTATGTGACTGTATAAGCATTGTTTATTTGTACTGGTAATAATGGTATCTGAAGTAAAACAATAGACATGAAATATTTTATTTTTAGAAGTTTTCTATATTAAAGATTTAATATTTAATATTTTTTTTTTGATAAAAAAACTGAATAAAATTTGAAGAGAATGGTTTAGATCAAATATTGTTGGTTCCTTAGTAGAGTGATAGGGGGGGGGCAGAGTGATTAAGCCTAGGGGCGCCAAAATGCTAAATTGATCACTGATAAAAATATAAATAGTATTATTTAATAACAGTCACATTTCATGAACAAAAAAATACTTAAAATTAAAATGTCATTGAAATATATTTAAATTCAATAGAATAATTGGGAACTTACAACTAAAATTAAATAAAACAATGACTAAAATAACACTTTTTAATTAATTTACTAATAACTTTTTGAACAATACAATATTTTCTTTTTTTAAATTAATGGGATCAACAAATGTATTTCCATCTTTCCAGCTGGGTATTATTTGATTCCAATTCCTATTATTAACGTTCAATTTGTTTAATAACTTATCAGCTAATACAGGCACAATGGGTTGCAAAGCCAATGCTGAAAGTCTTAAAGTTTCCAGAGTTACATGCAGTACACATACCAATTTTGGAACATCATGTTTAGCTAAGTGCCATGGCTTATTGTATTCAAAAAATCGATTGCAACAATGTAATGTGGCTATTATTTCATCTATACCTTTATAAAAGTTTAATTCTTCATAATGATTTCCAACAATATCAGAAAGGCCTTTAAGTTTTAGGTCTAAATCAATAAAATATGGATCAGTTGATAGGCTTTTAATAGATGCTGCATTTAGTTTTGGGTAACTAAGGTTTGGATTAATGGCTTTTCCACAACAACGATTTAATAGGTTACCCAATGTGTCTGCTAATTCAGCATTTAATATTCTTTTAATTTTCATGTCACTATAGTTACCATCACTGTGAGCAGTACCTTCTCTGAGTAAAAAGTATCTTAAACCAGACTCAGTATATTGATTACCAGCGTTTAATGGATCTATCACATTTCCTTTTGTTTTAGACATTTTTTCATCATTAACTTTCCAATGAGAATGTACAAAAATTTGTTTTGGCAATTGTAACCCAGCAGCCATTAAAAATACTGGCCAAAATATTCCATGAAATTTTAAAATATCTTTACCACATATTTGTACACTTGGAGGCCAACTATCTGTGTTATTTGGATAACCAGAAACTGTTAAGTAATTTACTAAAGCATCTAACCACACATATACTGTTTGCGCATCATCTTCAGGAACTGGAATACCCCAACTAACACGACTTTGAGGTCTTGACAGTGATATTTCATACAAATCATTAACTTCCCTGATCAATATTTCTTGAAATAATTTTGGTTTAATTCTGTCAGGTTTACTCAACCAATTTTGCAGATCATTTTTGAAAGGCCGTAAATCAAATTTATAATTTTCCTCTTCTGCCCATTCAACAGGTCGTCCTGATTCTTTACTAACACGTACATTGTTAACTACTTCTATTTGATCTTCAGACAAAAATGTCTCATCAGCTGTACAATACCAACCAGAATATTTTCCTTTTTTTATATGTGGTTTTATTTTATTCCAAAAGTGGCATACACACATTTTATGATTATCTGATGTTGTTCGAATAAATGATGTATAGCTGATATCAAATTTATTAAATGTGGTTTGATAACTACTAGAAATTTTTGTACAATAGTTATCTACAGACAGTTTACTAAGTTCGGCAGATTTTTGTACTTTTAACCCATGTTCATCAGTGCCAGTACTGAAAATAATATTTATGTTAGGGTTTAGTAGTTTTTGAAATCTGGCAGAAGCATCAGCAATTAAAGCACTGTAAAGATGTCCAATGTGAGGATCTGAAATCATTTACAAAGCAAATGTATAACTTTAACGTTAAGATATTTATTATTTAAATTTATATTTAATTAATAATAAATAAAATAATCTGTACACATGAAGCAATTATGTAAAATACAAATATATCAAATTATACTTTATCGTATAAGTATTTTTACTAATATAAATACCAGGAAATCTTATTCATAAATAAGTATTTACAACATAATATAGAAGTTTGATAAGTAAATAAACAATTCATTCTATGGAAATAAGAAATAATTTATCATTTAATATTTTTATACCCTCTTTATCAAGTTATTTTTCTCAATTAACTGTTTATCTACTTAACCAATAATCTTGAGAATATATTTAATAATTTATGTTAATGAAAACCAATCAGAAGCCGCTAAATGCCATTGCAATTGTTAAATGTTTAGTACTCAAATACATAAAGGTAACTTAAATAATATTAAAGTAAAAAAGCTATTTTTTTGGTTAATATTTCAATGCTAAAAACAAAAAAGCTTTTCCTAATTTAACAACACAATTATTCATAGTATATCATTTTCCCAATATGCTATATGCGGCTATATTATGAACACTTGGATTTAAATATCTAAAAAACGGTTACAATACTTAAAACTTTTTATGTATTTTTTGAATAACAAAATATAAATACTCACTAGCATTTACATAAAATATTGGAGTGGTAATAAAATATGAAGTCTTTTTGGTTGCATCTATTATACTCCTTCCTATTAGTGACATAATAATTTTAATTGACCAATAAATTAATTTTTAATACCATAAAACTTAAGAAATTTTAAGTTAGGTAAAGATATACAGCATATTTAACAGAAATACAAAACGAACATCAATAAATGCCCACTGCATCTTTAGGTGATTTGTTATTATTATCACAAGCCGGTCATTATCAATGACAAGACATTGCATATTACGTGATAGCAGTAGTGATTAAAATTAGTGTTCCGAGATATGGACAACGAGTCACGTTGAGGAAGAACAACACATTATACAATCGAGGATCTTGTTCAGTTCTAATATTTTGGAGAAACTGTTATTAATGGTTCTAGAGAAAAAATGGACTACCGAGAAGAACAACAGTACGAAATCGATGCATTGGACTCTATTTACTGTGGTGAAATGACAAGTAAGCGCATTAAAGACTATTTTTAAATTCTATTAACAACCATGTTATATATAATAACTAATATAATTTTTCTTGTATAAACGTACGTTTTTAGTTTTAGAAACCAGTCCTTATTACCAATTTCAAATACCAGTCAAATCGGATGAATTTGATAGCGATGAACATGACATTGGGCTTTCTTGCTGTTTAAAATTTGAGTATGTTGAAAAATATCCTGATGAACCACCTATTGTTGAAATTGAAGATGTTGTTGGCTTTGAAGGCGAAGAAGATGAGCTCAAAGAGCATTTAATGCATAAAGTAATATTGATTAATTGATAGATTCAACTGTTTATTTAATGTTTTTTAAAATAATTTTAGGCCCAAGAAAATGTTGGTATGGTAATGATATTTACTCTAGTATCAGCAGCACAAGATTGGGTGAATGGCCATTCGGATTTTGCAAAACAAAAAAAACTAGACGATGATGATAAAAGACGTGAAAAAGAAATGGAAGCTGAATTAGTTAATATTTGTATATATTATTATTAGGAAAATATGATTTAAAATACTATACATTACTTCCTATCAATTTGAAAACTGTCATTGCTAAATATGTACAATAACATTAATTCTTTTATAGAAACGATTTGAAGGTACTAAAGTTACAGTAGAAACATTTTTACGTTGGAAGTTCAATTTTGAAGAAGACATGGGAGTGTTAAAAAAACGAAATGAAGAAGAAAAAAATAAAAAGCTCACTGGCCGTGAATTATTTATGACTGATAAATCACTCAATGAATCAGATTTAAAATTCTTAGAAGAAGGTTAGTTATACATTTAAAATTAATTTATAAAAAGCATGTACAAATTAACTAATACCTTTTAGATCTTATGAACTATAAAGATCTGGTCTGATAATGATTAAATAGTTTAAATAATTTTTTCTTATAAAAATCATTACAAATTAAATATATCGTATTTTATTATTGTACGTAGACTTTAATAAATTATTTTTAAAATAAAATAATGTAGCTTAAAGTATTAATTATGCCAATTCAAAATTTGAGGTTTAACATTTTAACCTTATATTATCATGTTTTAAACAAAAGTTTTCATTTCAGTAGTGTTAGTACCTATATACTGTTTCATAATTATTATTTAGTATTAGGCAATGTAAAAAATAATATAATGATGCAGTTTTGTTTTAATTTTTTTTTTTTTTTATTTATTAAGATAGTAAATTAAAGAATACTCAGGTAAATATTCATACTTGTTTAATATGATATATCATAACATTGGTATACTTATTTATAGACTACCTTGTTCTGGTCAAATTTAATATTAATATGGATGATTTTAAATTTCATAATTTATGTAATCTAAAATGTTATACTATGTATAATTTTTAGTATATCATATTTATTTCTAGGAGATTTGGTGAAAGTTGATGAATCATTATTTGAAGAAGTAGCTGGACTGGATATTTGTGATGCTGATAGTTCTGATGAAAATTAAATATTTGGTATTTTCTGCATATTATGTGCAAAACTCAAATTGTAAAAACGCAATAGATTAATTAATTTTATCTTATTATTTAATTTTGTCAAATTATTTCAAAATCAGTATAGTAAAAATTCAAAACATAAATATATAAATTTGTTTTATAAAATAAGTTTTATGCAAATTTAATAATTGATTTAATTATACAAATAAAATAATGTATATTATTATTAATTCGTGTCAAAATGAATATAATTTTGAATGTTAAATATTACATTTTTAATTTGTAACAATTTAATAATCAACAAACAAGATTAATTTTGATTCAAGTAAGGTATACAACTTTTTAAATATTAAAATCTAAATTCAAAAAAAAAAAATGTAAAAGTTATTAATTCTTGAGATTGATTTAATTACTGTTTCATACACATAAAATTGTTACTAAAATGTTTACTTATTTTATTGATTTTCCCTGTATTTGTGTAAAACTGTATCACATGCTTTAGTTGGCTTAACATTTTTTGCTTTTTTAAGTTTATTGATGATAAAGTTACAAAGATATATCATTATTTAGATTTGATTACTAGGGTTACTAAAATAAATGTATCAAAGTATCACAATTTATACATAACAAAAATATTTTGTTTAATTTGTGAAAGTATAACTATTACAGTTTTTGAAAGAAATGGTAGATTTTATGGTAAAAAATATTGTGTAAATCATGAGTTCTCAACCTTTTGAGGTCCACGCCCCCTTTCAAACTATTTTATGAGTTCACACCTCCCCCTACTTCTATAAAATTGATGTGTAATCGTAATATTTTTTAATAGGTCACCAAAACTTGTTCTTATCGCGTCGAGTGTCGGTTTTTACCGAAACAATGCTTTTATCAGAACCCAAAATACTAAAGAGCATAAATATATGAATTGTATAATCTTATAAAATCTTAATAATCACTCGGTGTATATCTATTAATCGACTCCGGCGACGATCAAAACACAGGCAATGCATGGCGTAGAAAACGGCAACTTTTTCATTTTTCATGTTTTTTTTCAACATTTTCACGCCCCCCCCCCTCCTGAAATTTTGTCATGCCTCCCTAGGAGTGCGCGCCCCCCAGGTTGAGAACCCGTGGTCTAAATTGAATTATTTAATTATGTTATTGTGAATATTTTAAGTAATTTTAATAAACAAAAACAAATCATTTGTAGTAATATTCAAATCTGATGGAAAATTCAAATCCTTATTTTATTTTGTTATAATTTTATTTATTATTAGGTGCATGGGTAACATTCCATAATTCCAAGTGTCATTTTTCTTTGAACTGTTTCATCGTTTCACGTGCTTAATCTTAAATTTTAAAATATAGATGAAATAAAATATTTTGCTATGACTTAAATGATTAAGAGTAATTGTGAGAAAAAAATTTATTACTAAACAACTTTAAATTTTTCATTGGGTCAGTAAATAAATTTAAAGTAAATACTCGTTGGCGGTGTACTAACAAGGACTGTTTGACAAAAGTGTATACCAATAATCAAGCCTGGATTATGATAATTTGGGGCCCATAACCATAATCAAAATATTGATGATCCGTACATAAATATATTACAAAGACAAAAAAAATATTATATTAAAATTTATAAATTTCTTTCTTGCTTTTTTAAATATAAAAATAAAAATATTATTATAATAAATAATATTTTCTTTTTTTTTTGGAAGCAAATCCTTTAATTGTATCATTAGTAATAATTACCTCCAAAACATCACTATCTAAACACAAAACCATAAAACTATTTAAATTTTCTTGAGAATTGCTCGTTCTATCTATGTTTTTTTATATGAGTTAAAAAAAGCAATAAAAACCTACTATCCGCTAGAGGCCCACTGTTGCTTGATATCCGATGTAGGCCCGGGGCCATGGTAACTTAACATATTTATCATATCAATATCACTTATTTATTATATCAAATTATCAGATTATATTCTTTCTATTGCTGTTTTAAAATGAATCATCATATAATGATATGAAAAATAATTTTTTTTTTTTTTTTATATATATTTATTGTAAATTAAAATGTTTCAGCACACTGAGTGCTATTACAAGTTTGAGAGTCTTAAAATATAAACTAATTATAATTGTATAATGATGTTTACATGTTTATTTGTTATTTATAACCAGAGCCTCGGGACTTATAGCAATTAAAATCATTAAAATAAGCGCTTAAAAACATCATTATAAGCACTAAAATAAGAATTTAAAAAATTAAAAAACAAGCAAAAATATTTATTCAAAAAAAAAAAAAAACTTTATAAATTTAACTAAGAAATCAAACAAAATAAAAATAAATCTACACTTTCAAGACTTCATGGATTTTCTATGGGATTTTTCTGAAAAATAAAATGTTAACTTTTTTCTCTGTTCTTAATCATTCTGACAATTGACACTCAGTTCTATTTTCAACGTTGGAAAATCTTTGCTAACCAGACAACGATGCCTTGGACGGCGACGAACTACGTGATAACGTAGATAAGGTAAGAATTATTTTTAAATTTTAACTCTATTTTTTCTTTTTAAATAAAAATTTGTTTTTCAAAATAAGTAAATCCATTTTTCTAAATTTTGATCCGTCATATAAGTCCTTTTCTTAATCATAGTAATACAACCAACACTCAACATTCTCTTGTCAATCACCAATAATGATTATCATTTTCTACTGTAAGTAAATTAAAATGAATTTTGTCTTTCATATACATAATCAAATTTACATAAATAAAATATATATATTTGTATATTTTACTGGAAGAAAAAAATCACACAAAAATGATAGGTTATTGTGTGTGAAACAAAAAAATTTGCATCACGGAGAATTCTATTAATTCCGATGAATACTTATGTAACTTGGCATTTACGTAGCCCAAAATGCAAAAGCAGGATGCGGTGTTAATCAGGATATCTTCTGTGTCATCCAAAAATAAAATGAAGAATTGCTCGTATTCATCAACATCTAAAGTCGTAGGTACAATTTCATGGTCCGTATAGTCCTCGTAGTCGTCCTTGTAATCCTCAATGTCCGAGTTATACACGTTTAATATTAAATATTTGACCGGGGGACAATGATCGGTACACGACAACGAACGACTACGCTTACGGGTAGATAAACTAGTGGAGTTTACGTCATCGTAAATCGTCAGCGAGTTTGTAGTATTCCGTTTCCGAGATGTTCGTCCGACTCCTCGACTCTTACAAGTCTCCTCGATAATCAAATATTTGATCGGACGGTGGGGAGAGTATGACTTCGATCGACAACGACTACGTTTCTTTGATGTAAGACCGATAGGATTTTCGGAGCTATTACAAATCGATGATCGCCAACGTTCGACCGCCGAATTTTCCGTCCTAGGGCATTTAAACGGACGGCCCGAAGAACACGAATGTGATCGAGAACGCTTCATGGCGGATGTACGGGTCGATATTACTGATATTACTTCAAAAATGTTTCGTTTCGAAACCGTAAAGTCTCGTTTTTCGATTACCTGGCTCCAGTTTGGATATTCGTATATTATATACTTCACCGGGCGGATTGGGGAGGAACTATACGGCGAAAGACTACGCTTGAATGTGCATTTCGAATTCTCTCCGTTATTGTTGTAAAAGCTCAAAATCCGCGATGCACGTTTAGTTAACTGATTATTACTGGACTCGTGTACAATCAAATATTTGACCGGCCGGTGTGGAGAGGATGAGTGTGATCGACGACGACGTTTTGATGCACCTGTAGGATTTGACTGTTTATTTCTTTTAGAAATCGAATACCATCCACGTCCGACCACCGGATTTTCTGTTCCCGGGAACATAAAAGGACGGTCAGGTGAACTCACTGACCACCAACGAGGCGTAAGCATGGTATCCGTGGACGCATCGACCATGGTAGGCTTCCTAGCGGGGGGAGGGGTTTGTATGCCTTCGGAGCTGAAAACGACAGTATTCCTGGCTTTCTTCGTGACAGGGCCCCTGATCTCCTCATTCTTAGTCAGCAGACCGTCAAGTGCTTCGCTCATGGTGGATAAAAGTTCCACAAGGTGTGAAGTTGCGGAGCAGGACGCCTGTTCATTTTTCGCTTCACACAAAGCGGTTCTTAGGGTACTCCTTAAAAACAAAAGTGTGGATTCTGTCGGGTCGTTGGGGTTTGTATTAAGAGTTGAGAGAGACGTTTGGCGCTTCCTTTTCTTCCCAACAAACATCGAGGTGCATTGGAACGCCGGACTTGTTGCTGATGAAGCATTGCTCGATTGGCCGGCCGAACTACCGGTTTCCTCTATTTGGACAGTTAGAGGACTGTTGTTTAGTGTTTTCTTTAATGTATCCATAAAGTTCCCACGAGAGTCAAGGGAAGAGGGGGTCCACCGCACCAGAGCCCCGATTGGCGCGGTAAGGCATTCGCCACGTTGGGACCGTACGACAGACGACTTCCGGGACCAATTAATTAAAACCAGTTCCGGCCACTCTCTGCCAAGTAAGCCCCATTTACGGTCATGAGGGGTTGAGTGGGGGCCAATTTGCTGTTTGCAAGCGGGAAATGCCCATTCCTGCCGGATCCAACCAACCAAGGTAAGAACCGGGACTGCGGTGGTTTACAGTATCCTTCTGGGCCCGTTTGTGAAGTGCTCACAAGTGGTGCCTACTTTTCCGACCCCGACTAGTTAAAGTAAGGGCCGGTTCGATATAGCACCGGGGTGTTGGCCCCGGTGAAGCTTGTCCGCGACCGCTTATTCGCCCAATCCCGAAAGATTGGCTTATTTCACGGCTACCCTGCATATCTGCAGGGCGTTCCCCTATCCGCAACCTGGGGACGCGCCTGATAGCAGCTCACGCCACAGGAATTTAATATAGCCATCGGCAGCACCTACGCGGATACGGTGACGGAAATTTCAAGATCAAGTGGCCTCACTCCCTAAACCACCGGCTCCAGAGTGACGGGTACGAGAAAAACCATATTGAATCCATGGCACCAGGGAGGGACGATAATCACGGCTGACCGGAACGATTCTCCAGACCGGCTGGTCATTGATAAAGAGTCGGGAAGATTTCATACCATTAACGAGATTCTAGGCAAATGGGCGTACGCCGGGCCGGAAAAAATGCTGCACAGGAGGTGATAACCAACAACTATTGTATCGATAAATTGTTGTTATCATTATATTGTAACTTATTAAATTAAAACAATAAACGACGGCGCAAATAGGGAAGTACTGGGACAACCCGTTCCTCTATTGGCGTCGGTTCAAACACAAGAAAAAAAAAGTACTTACTAATATTGTAAGATATTGGATATCAATGGCATAACATTGATTCCGTCTTGGAACGAAGATGAGGTTAAATACAAATGATTGCAATATAATAATATAATATATATATAATATATTTATAAGAGCAAAAAAAAAAAATCAATGTTTAGGTAAACGTCGAATGCCAAGAATGAACTAGCGATAAATAAAAAACTCTATTTCGTTTCTATGGATATAAATATGCATAACTACGTACCAATAATATCAAACATAAATCATTACTATAAGTTTTTAATTTTGGCCAACAATCAACATATGTACAATAGTATTTTAAATGTAATCAATTACACATTTATTAACTGATATTAAAAAAATTCTAAATTTTGAACTGTTGTATAAGTCCTTTCCTTGGTTATAGTAGCACTCACCAACATAAAACATTCTCTTATCAATTATGTCGATACTAAACCATAATGATTATCGTTTTCTAATGTAAGTAAATTAAAATTAATTTTATCTTTTTCTTATAATTCAGTTTAGGCCTCCACCACGTCAAGGTGGGTTCTCGTGGGGGGGGGGGTTAGTCATGACGTCATGCTAGACGAGGAAAAAAATACCCAGCCCTACAAACGAGGCTGGAAAAGACAATATTAATATATATATATATATATATATATATATTTTTTATACCTTAATAAGGGGCAATCGTGAGAGACTGTCTCGTAACTTTATTACGGTATATATTTATAATCTATTAAGATAATTTATTAAAGAATTTATTATGTACACAGGTGTACACAGTCGACCTCACTCGCTTTAATTTATAAATGATAATATACTTCAACTCTCTTTAAATACTAACATAAATAATAAAAATATAATATCAAATAAAATTATAATAAATTATAATATAAATAATTTAACATAAATTCTTATTGTATATAAACCATTCAGATTGTATTTTTTCAAAAAAAAAAAAAAAAATCTAATTAAATTATATTATAGTTTTAACTATTTATGAATAATCACAGAATATTTTATGCTGCAATAATATAACAAATAATATGTTATTTTTAAATAAAAAATATAACCCAATTACTACTTGTATAATTAACATTATCTGTTATCAGAGTATAGTCGTGTGTATAGTATAAGTGTGCTCGGGAACCCCCCTAAATATAGTAAACAGGGCCCCTAAAATGTATGTCTAAAAATAAGGGTTTCCTATTTTAACTGATGTTGCATAGATTAAGTGTAATTTATTCTAATATATTTGGCAAAAATAAATCATGTTTCATATAATAAAAACTAAACCTAAATTTTCGTGCAAAAATGTATTATGATAATACATCAGCTAAAACAAATTCTTTTAAATCTTCGTGTCTGGATGCTGATACAGAAAAATGTGCATATATTTTCGGTACCAAAGTTTCTAAATCAAAATCCTGACCATTTAAAGCTTTTCGAAAAGTATTGTGCACTACGTGTGCTGAGCAACCCTATTTAAAAATATTTTTATTATGTGATTGTAAAAGAGTAAATGCTGATCTACGACACCCGAAATTAGAAATTGTGTTATCGGCACTAAATGCTGATATTTTGGCATATTTATATTATATTTTTCCAAAGTTGATAGAACTGAATTACTTATAATATCAGCAATTTCGCAAGCTTGTTAAAAAAAATCTAATAATTTTATTTGACATCCAGTTTGCAAACAAAAATATTGAACTACAATTGGATACATTTTTCTATTTCCTTTATTAGATGTATCTGTAGCAACTGAAAAGTAAGAAATATTCTGTAAGACGTTAACTATAATTTCTTTTGCTTTCGGCTCAAGTAAATTTTGTACTATAGTTTCAGCTTTAGTACGACCACAAGATATTTTGCTGGCTATATTTGAATCGGAAAAGATTTTAGGAAGCAACTTAAAATCACAATCGAGAGAATTATAAAATAAGTTATGTTTTATATTATGAAAAATTTTAGAAACTTCCACCAAATTAACTTGTTGACTTTCCGATGTATTTTGGTAACAAAAAATGAATTTATTGTACATAATTGTTTACTAGAACTTTCTTTTTGTCTATGGGAAACGCTATTTGCATGGTATTGCACATCAGATTTACCACCATGAGTAATTAAAGTCTTTCTTACATAGCTTACAATTACCATACAAATTGTTATTTTCTGATTTTCTAAGCCAGGTATATGAACTTGACCATACATCACGAAAAGTACAAAGACGTTTTTCCTTTTTTGTGGAGTATGAGTAATATTTTGTTCTTCAGAGTCACTCATTATTATATGCACACACAGTACACAAATAAAAAGTACTTTAATCGAAAAATGCACAGACAAATATTAATAAGCTGAATACGATATTAATCGAACGAATTATTATACAACATACTAAGCACAAACTATAATGTCATCACATCACCATAAGCACCACGTAACTGAAGATGGCAATACAGCGTATTATACCATAATAATAAAACTCTATAACTGATTAATATACAGATAAAATAAACATATCTACAATTTACGTATATCTTGGTAATTAGTTAGATATTATTTACAAATAAATAATAACTATAATGTTCAAATGCCACAGTATCTAAATATAATAATAGATTATTGCTTTTTACTCGATATCGAATGAAACATTTTATCGTTGATTATAAATTGTGTTTAGTTTATATTTATAATACATGCTTTTAGAGTTTTAGCATTTATACAATCGAAGAAAGAGATAAATTGGTAATTTCCTTATGTCCCGGGAAAAATATGTCTCGCATAAATTTTGATCGGGACGCGGGAAAAAAATTTAAAAATCGTGAATGTCCCGCAAAAATCGGTATGGTTGGCAACCCTGCTGAGTATAGTATACTAGAATGAAACCAGTTATAGGAAAAAAATTGTATCTCGAAATTGTCAATAATTTATTTAAGAATAAGGTTTATAAAACTTAGTCTTAAATAAAACTAAAAAAAAACTTAAGTAAATTTTTAAAAAATTAGAAAAATAATTGTTTATTTTCATTTGACCCAAAATCTTCTAAAATTTTAAGAATTGATCCTTAAATACATCCTAAAATTTTCTTAAAAATTATTATTTTATTTTATATTTAATAATCTAGGCTTAAAAAGGTTGGAAAAATATTAAAAGACCTTACCTGGTAAAAATATCTGCTCGACAGATCTCCAATGACTGGCAAATCCAATATTTTAAAAGTCGATAAATCGACCACTGATTAGCGGATATGGGGAAAATAATTAACTGGCAAATTAAAATCGCTTACACTTGAAACTTTAAAGTATTAATAGCTTTAGGAAATATTAGAAGGAAATTGTATATGTTCACTCTCGACTTCGTTGTTGATGTGACAAATATTTCGTACAAACTATTGTTAATTGAACGATTTAATTTAAAACGTCATAGCAACGCGTTATAGTTAATAGCCAATAAAATTTATTGTGCGAATTATGTAATTTTTTTTCAATGTTTTCAATACACCAATCAAAAGCTAAAATATTATTATTTGAAATGCGAAGGAATAAAATCTTCCGAAAATTAATGTCATGTACCAATAACTAAATCTTCTGGTGAGAACCGTATATAAGTGTTTATGATAATGTTGATACCCAGTATGTTATATAATATTATATTATGTATATAAATAAAATTTGTTACAAAGTGTCGACATAAAATATGTAATTCGTTCAGTGTTTTTGTCCGGGAATTTTCAAAGAGAGTTTAGAGATGTTAAAAGTAATGATGTAATTAAAAGATTGTGATTTGAAGCCAAAAACTTTACAAAGAGACTTTAATGGTTAGGCCATTCAAATTACTTGTAACTCATAAAATTAATGTTTATAAAAGTTTTGATAAATCATAATTGTATGATGAATACATTTAAAAAAAAGACAATTGAGTCTTATTCCTTAACCTCCCCTCCTTCTAAACCAGGGGTGTCATTTGGGTTGAGGCAGGGTGTGCAACGGCACCTCTAACTTAAAAATGTTTGCAATTGGCTTGCCATTAATACTCCAATGTGTCGTTATAATAAACTTAGGCATTATGTTTTCATATATTATATATTAAATAAAATATATATTTAACTATTTATTTTATTTAAATATATATTTATTTAATAATATTTTACCTATATATTTTTTCAAGTTTTTTTGTTGAATTTTTGGTTTATCAGCTTTCTTATTAAATGTGTACGACGCGTGGAGTTGATTTACGCGTGTTGGCGAGGTACACTACACTCGTCGGTGCCTCCATAGATTAACCATCTATCGTGAATCTTTGGTGCCTTCAATCCTCCACGCGCTCGTCAACGATGCGTGTGGAATCAATTCATTTGTGCGAATTACTGCGATTTCGTCTCTCAACTATTGTAGCTTGTAACGTGTGTATTCGTATTTCGTTTCGTATGTGAAACTTTTTTATATAACTACAATTACATCTTAGAAATGGACCAAAAAAAAAAAAAAAAAAAGAAAAGGCGGCACTGCTCGTTTACGAGAAACCAAAAAAAAAAAAAAAAAAAAAAATGACTACTTGTAGCCAGTTTTTCTTGTCATAATTTAGTCAGCTTCTTTAAGAAAGCCGAAATTAATCAAATGGAAATAACTGTAAGTTTTAATTTAATAATATGCATTCCATTTACCTACATATTAATTTATAATGTAACTTGTGTAGTAGAATCACTATCATCTAGTCAAACTATCTTAAATGCAAGTAAAACCCGTAGATATTCGCTAATTTAAAATAATTAATAATTAATAATTTGATATTTTGTATTAATGATATTTAATTGAAAAATTAAATTGTTTTTCGTTATACCTTTTGCCTTTTTTTCAAATAATAGTGAAATGGCTTTAGTTAGTTGTTTTACTTTAATCACTTATAAGCTTTTAATTCGATGAATTGCTAGCTATTTAAAAGTTGCATTAGTCGTAATGAGTTATTTCAATTAGAATTATAAAAGGGAAGGAAAAAATATTTACATAGGTTTTCTTAGGTTACCTACATTTAATGTATATCAGCGTTTCTTAAACTGTGTTCCACGGAACCCTGGGTTCTGCAAAGATCACTTCAGAATTCCGTGAAGCTTAAATAATTTTTTAAAATTTTTTAAGAAAATAACTTTAAAATTTTCAACTAAAGATTAGTAATGGTGAAAAACTGTTTACATTATAGAAAAAAAATCTTTGTATATTAAATAACAATGTATAAGCCATATGGAATACTCTAAATCAGCGGTTCTCAAACTGTGATACGCGTACCACTAATGGTACGCGAAAGACTACATGGTGGTACGCGAAAGGCCGCATGGTGGTAGAATGGAAATTAAAAATTCAATATTTATCTCATATATTCATTTAAAAACACTAATGAATTTGTAATAATAAATAAATAATAATTATATTTTAGTATTTTACTGCCTTTTTATTTAAAATATATTTAATTATGTGAAGTTTGTATAGTTCTATTTTTAATCATTAATGGTACGTGACTGATTGATAATATACTCATGTGGTACGCGAAAAAAAAGTTTGAAAACCGCTGGTTTAAATTTATATTTGGTCTAATTAAAGTAATTATTATTAAATTATTATAATATATATGTATACAATTATTATTATTTTTATTTTTATATTAACATATTTTTCGAACTAAATACCTTTAACACAATATTATTATATGGTTTTAATTTATTTACAAATAATCTTAAAAAAGCTAAAAAGCTAAATAAAAAAGTAGGGGTTCCGCGATAAATGTGGACATCAAAAAGGGTTCCACGGATAAAAAAGTGTAAGAAATGCTGATATATATATTTTTTTTATGGTCTGGTGAAATATCAGAATTGGCCTGCCTTAAAATTCGCACATCTGGAAAAAAAATTGAAATTACGCCCCTGTATCTGCAAAAATATGTAACCCATAACTTATAAATAAAGCAATCATATTTTTTGTATAACAACAATAAAATGCACATATGTAGGTACTACGTAAAATGTGTATCTATTGTCAATTTATTATGTATGTATGATGTACTACTAATGTTTCATTGATGTTTACCGAAATTATTTTTAATGAGACCGTAGGGTTCCGTGCTTTTTTTGGCAAACATTTCAAAAAACATAAGCAATTTTAACGTTTTCTAGTGAAATGTTCGGTAAACCATTTAGTTTATAACGTTACAATCAAAAACCGTTTATTGAACATAGCTTGATTTAACAAATAAAGTTCAAAAACAAATTATGGAACTGAACCAAAAATTAACGGTCAAAGTAACCCTGCTGTTTTTTTATGTTATCGATTTCAATCGCTTTTTGAATAGTTTAACGTTATACTTATAAAAACGATATAAAAACGTTTTGGTGTCCTGGTATGGACACTAAGTATCGTTATAAAATGATCCACATTAAAAAAATTTGAAATGTTTATTTCACATTTGATCGATTCCTTAAATATGGATTCAGAGGGGGGGTGATCGCCTCCCTAAAATACGTCCCTGGGCTGTGGGTTATTATCAATAATATATTAAATAATCGGAGAAACTGAGTTTGATTTGAATGCTATTGTACTTACGTTTACCGTTCGCTCGAGGATTTATCATTCTTTTAGAGATTTACTTTTTTTTCGATTAAGAGGTGGCATTTGGCCCGATCCACCTTAGGTGGACTCAGTGGCGTACCTGTGAAACATTTTTTTGGGGGGTGGGGCATAAATTAATTGCAAAATTTTTTTATGGTTGTAATATAATCTGAAACTTTATCATAAATTATTACTAAATACTTAAAACTCATGTTGATCACTTGATATCAATGATAACCACATTATAAAAGACTATAAGTGACCATCACTCCTAATCCCAATTCGGTGGAATATTGATATTTTATATTACATTGATAAGTGATATCAAAAATTTTTGATATCAAACAAGATTATAATCAGTGAAAATTAAAAATATTTATAATTTACATTATTTAAGGTGAACAATTAATTTGCATTATGGCATCAAAAAACTTCTCGGGAAGGGGAATGCCCCTGTTGCCCCCCCACAGGTACACCACTGGGTGGACGACATAAGCCTGAACGCAGCACGTTATCGCGTGATGTTAATTAAATAAAACTGAAAACAACAAGTAATATTCGACACTGACAGCGGAAGCTAACGATAACACATCCGTATGCTACGACAGTTTAGACCGAATTGGCGTTCATACTTAAAGCATACTTATGGTAATCGCTGCGATTGCACTCAACAACATTTATAAATTGATTATTTGAAAATCACCATTTAGTATATTAAATATTAAATAATTTAATAAATTATTAATAAGTATATTATTACAATCAGAATTGTTTTCTTTACATAAGTATTAGTTGGGGGTGTGATCGTCGCGTCGTCCAAGCCACGAGCCGCCATTGCTAATCATACACCGTTGAAGTTATTTCAGAGTTAAAATTATTTAAATTTTGGTTTGAGATTTCACTTACAAGAATAAGTGACACAATGGTATATATTATTTTACGTTTTAGATTAGGTTAGTTCATATGAAATAGAACTATTTTATTTGCTCAAATTAAGTAATTACCTACATTTTATTTCATTTTTCTAAATTATTCATTGCAATTTAGAAGAACATTAAGTTAGCTACGCGGAAGAATATTTATATTTATATTTATATTAAGAATATTTATAAGATTGGTAAACAATTTTTTTTTTTTGGAGCTTTTCCTTTTAGAAAAAAAAAATACTTTAATGTTTCAAACATTTTTAATAATCTTTCTAATATCTAATGTTGGAAAAAGGGACAATCAAAGTGATTTCGAAAAAAGGTAATCATTCCAATTAAATCATACAATTCTTTTAATCCTTCCGATCTCAATAGAGAAATAATAATTATTTTAACGCATACTTATTGTTATAAGTTTCTGTTAATTTTAAACGAACGACGCCTCGAGTTTTGATAACGAATATAACAATGATGTGGATTTGGCGGGATTCGTATTAATAATAAATAGGACTGATAACATTTTAGTAGATTGGGTACGATAATATCATAGAACTACATATATTATAATATTATTATTTTACTCAACAGGAAGTCCACCGGCATCGGAAAAGCATATATGTGGAAGATTGCTAGTCAATTATTACTCAATATCTTTATTCTCTATTTCATGTCGGCTATTGAGAGAATTTTAAGTACGAAGCATACCGAATAAAATACACTAGATAATTAATAATTTTGTTTTCGAACGTTTTACAACTACGAAATATATTTTACTGTCCGTCCAGCGTAATCGTTTTGTGTAATTTTGTTATTTCCGCTGAATTTCTGTGGACTCGTGTATCAAATATTATCTTTGCTGTCTGGTAGCAATTGTGTGTGATTTATTTCGAACTCTGTTCTTTGGCGTGGCGTGTAAGTATTAAAATAAAATATTTTTATAAAGAGAAGAGTTCTATCCGTCCGTCACCAATCAAAATGTCTACTGACAATACTGATTTAGAAGAGATGGTAGAAAAGACATTGGAGTCCACTGGTGTTTTGTCAAAAATGAGAGTAAGTTAGAGATAGTGGATTTATCAAAAGTAAACATTTGTAGAGAATTAATGTTAAAGCCTAGAAATTGAGTAGTTATCATTTATTAAGATGTGTAATACTTTATAGGAAACATTTTCAGTAATTTCTCTTAAATATTATATACTAAAGGTTCTGTATGCACGTCAAAAGATTATTTTAGTTATATTTAGTCTTGAATTAGCTATTTAATCGTTCACAATATATTGTATGCTACTTTAACCTAACCGAGTTATTTATTATACATTTTTTAAAGGTGAATTCTCTATATTTGTTCCCTTTCAATATTATTTAAAGTATTTATTGTTATATCACTTATTTTTATTCTTTACTTTATAGGCTGAACTTCGAGCAAATGTTTTCTGTGTTCTTGAAAAGGGTTCATCTTTTCAGGTAATATATTAATCTAAAATACTTATGTTCTTTGTCTAATGTAACATAAATAAAATGTTATTTTTCATATTCTGAAGTAGTTAAATGTAGTTTTTAGTTGCACTACTGTTATAGCTATAGAAGGTTTACAGAATATAGATAAAAACAAAGAAAATTATATTTATTTGTATTTTTTATTGAATTCTACCCATTTTAGATATGTAAGTACATAATTGTTCATTGCAGTACTGAAGTCAACCAGATTTTTGGAGCATTAGATATACATTTATAATTTAAGTTTTTATTCAAAATTGTCCTAGCAAATTTACCAAACTTTCTTAACTATAAAATAGATCATAGTATTAAGTATACATAATTTTACAAAGAATTTTTATTTTACATCATATATTTTAATGTGACTTGAATGTTTTTTGACGATTGTAGTTTATATGTGACTTAAATCATTTTTGTTATCAATAATTTAAATATAATCATAATCAATGGGTAACATCATTGATTTAAGATAATGTGAATAGGATATTTTAAAATAAATTGTTTCATCAATAATCAGTTAAAATACCAGAAATAAGAGAAAAATATCAAAATAAATGTGATGAACAAATCAATTGCCATAGGAACCACAACCTTGAAATTAATGAAATATTTATAGAGAATTGATGGAAAGAGATAAAGCAGTGATTCTTATCCTTTTTTCATTCATGTCACCTTTAGCCACTAGAATTAAACACCGCGTCACCCTAACATCAAAATAATAAATAATCTTAACTGTGTATTTTAGAATAATTCTTGAAATAACAAAAACAATAAAAACAGAAGAAAACAGTAGAACACCTACAATTTATTGAGATGCATTATTCAATAAACATTGATATTATAAAGTTTATACTTAAAATTAAAAAAAAAAAAAGAGAAAATTTTTTAAAGATTTTTATACTTGTTATTTATTTTATTTGTATATAATAATACTACATATCTAACGACTGTAAAATAACTAACGACCCCGGTTAAGTCGATAAAAAAATCGATAATACATCGATTTTGCGTTAATAACAATACTGCACGTATTCATTGGATCTAAATAATATAAAGATGTAAACTTAAAGGTATGCTATTTACATGACTGTTGTTGTAATAATATGGTTTTATTAAAATTAATTTTTTTCTAATTTTTTTCCTTTTCCTGTGGAGATTTCGTGTCATCCCTACTCTGTGTCCATGTCACCCTTGGGTGACATGTCACCCCGGTTGAGAACCATTGAGATAAAGAAATTCATTAACTCAACAGCAAAAAATTTCTTAGAAAGAAAAAAATAAGACCCCAAACAAAAATGGATAACTTAAGAAATAATTAACAACAAACAAAAAATAAGAGTGCTTAAAAATAAAAATGACCCAGATAGTCATCTTAATAAGCGGATGTTTATGTATTTAAACAATTCAATCAGTTAATAATTCAAAATCATCTATTCATAATTATTTAGAAAGTTTTTTGTGTTAGGGTTATTTGGTTATTATTTGGATAATTTAGGTACTGCTATATCAAATGATTTACAACTAAAAAATGTATTCGGTATTTAATTGGATTTTATTTATTATATTAATTTATGTTCATTGAAAAGTTTAATAACTAATAATTGTTGATTTTTTTTTTCCAGACCAAATTATGTACAGATAAAGTTAAAGACTTTGTGTCTAATAAAAATGGACCATTATTATTATCCTTAGTGAATGATTTACTTGATTATTTAGAGTTAACATTCACAAAATCAGTATTTGATCCAGAAACTGGAGTTGGACATCAGTATCAGTACATTGATAAAGATAATATTTTTGAAGAACTTTCACTTTCAAGAGGTAATATTAAGTTTAAATAACATTCATTTTACATATTTTATTTTATGTTTTGGGTAGAAATACATTAAAGTAAGTTTTTTTTAGATGATAAAAGACCTTTGTTAATGCAAATTCTTGAAACATACCAATCACATTCTAAATCAGTAAATAATACTAAGGTTTGTTTTACATTTTAATATTTTATTATGTAATAACAATATAATTTTTTAGAACTACAAGACACATTATGATGATAACACTTATGAAGGCTCTACATTAGCTCAAATAATAAAAAATAATGCTGAGACAGTTAAAACAGTATCTGAAGATACGCCCAAAATCTCATCAGTTAAATTAAATTTAGCTAACCAAAATGAACAGTATAATAATCATGCAGAAAATATAGGATCATTGTTAGCAACAAATTTCAATCTCTCTGATAATACTAAATCAAAAGATGTTGAAACCTGTGGTAAGTAAATACTAAATTATGAATTATTGTACAATTCATCAGTTAACTTATTAAATATTCACAATGATAGCAATAAGTTAAAATTCACTATTAATTTTAAAATATTTAATATTTCATTAATTGTATGGTAATGGTTCATGTATACTTCTTAAAAATTTTGTTCTATGATAAAATAATATTTAAGAACATGTTTGTGCGCTAAGTAAAATATTATTTGTAGGGTTCAAGTTATTATTAATAATTATTTTCTATATTTGTAGAGAGTTCAAATAGTTCAAGCAAAAGTGATAACACTGATAAAGATGTAAAAGATATAAAGTCTGATATAAAAAATAATAAAAATGAGTCAAGTTTAGAAGACATTGAGACTGATGAAAATGTTTCTTGTGGAAATGATAGTTTACCAAGTACTGATTTATCCGTAAGTTAAATTATTAATCTAGAAAAAATTAGTTTGTATATTTGAGGTATGAAATTAATAAAATATCGAAAAATTTCTATATTAATAATTTATAAATACATTTTGTATAAAAAACAAACATTTTAATGATATTAATTGATAACTATTTATATAAAAAATTATAACATATATTTAACAAATATTTAATTAGTTCCAGGTTCAAAATGACAGTCCTGAAATGATATAACCCCATAACATACATATATGAACATTCCTATGAAAATTAACAAAGTATTATATTTGTATGTGTATTTTATTATTTTTTCTTTTTTATACAACCAAATAATTTGTTATTAAATATAAATTACAATGTAAATAAACAAATAATAATAGTATGCATGACAGAAAGCTATAACTACAAGTAACACTCATTTATCTTGATTTAATTTAATGCATATTTTGTGATTCAGCCAATAGTCGTTCACCAAAGGATTTTGACACTAGACTCACAGTTTCCATATAACGGTCCATACACATTGAAACACATTTCTAAGAAAAAACTGTATTATAAATTTATAATTTAATAAAACGTAATAATTAATATTTTACCTGTTCAGAACTATCTAGTGATGATCCTGGTTTTATAACACATTTATTAAAACATAATCGACTCATTTTCTGAAATAAAAGCAACAATTGATTTAATAGTTTTATAGTAAGGGCAAAATTACATAATAAAAATGTATTAATGAATTATTTATGTACCTAATTATGTTCATACAATATTTTTAAAACATCTTTAAGGAGAAAGAATCCAATAAGGCATATTTTTATATTAGTTCTGAAAAATTTTAATGGAGTTGAGTTGTGAGTATTTTTTAATTATTTTAGGATGTATAATAGAGAATTTAAGTAATGTTTAAAATATCCATTTTCATAATAATAATTATTGAGACTAAAATGACTCACAGTTATTAACTTTTTACACCAATGATTAACAAAATATTTAGAATTTTAATTTTACAAATAGGTAAATACTACTTTTAACATAATTGTTTTTTTTTTGTTTTAGTTCCTTTTTATATTATTTTTTTAACTGCAAGAGCCAGTTACAGACTTTTATTAATTAACTTGCTTTTTTTTTAAAAGATACAGATATTATGGTTGATTTATTCTTTAAACGGAGATTGGTGTAAACATTAAAATCTTAATTTTGAGTATTATAATTTTTGATTTCAACATATTTACAGTGAAATATTATCGATTTTATAATAAAAATCTAGAAACATTTAAAATTACTATATTACAATTAGAAAAAGTGAACTTAAAATTTTTTGTAGTATTTTTGTAATCTATTTTAAACTTTATAAATGCTGAATTGACAGTATATAAAGATATAGTTATTTTAAGAAGAATTTTTGATTTTCAAAAGGCAAATTATATATTATTCACAGTAATAAATTAAGAAGCATGTTACGGCTATATATAAACTACCAAATAATAATTATTTTTTAAGGTGGTCTTGAATAATATTTATTATAAAAGTATAAACACTATTAATTTAAAACTAAAACATTATTTTCAGTATTTAGAATGAATAGAGAATTATTCAAAATTAGGTATTACAGTACAAGTTTAAAAATGAAATATATTTTTTTTGGCAGAGAATAAAAGAGCTATAATTTTGTAATGTATTCATTGTAATGATTAAATTAGAAAAATGATATTTACAGTAAATGAAATATAATATATTTGTTTCAATGCAATGGAAAATGTCAAATTTCACTTACTGTCAATAAGAGCTCAATATTTTCTAATGCTACTTGCTGTTTCAATTTATCTACGAGCTCGTCTTGCGACATCTTGGATCCGTCCATAATAATTATTCGATCGGTTTCGAAGAATTATGAAATAATATTCTAAAGGTTGGTAATTTTTGGTAAAAAATAAACAATTCACAATTATTAAAGTAAGTTATTAGGGAACGAAATGTGTGATAGCAATACAATTATCAATTCGTTTTGCGAACAAGATCGAGATCAAACAACATAACCTCAATTGTGTCAAAGACTTTGGAAGCATGCCCGGCTGTTAGTTTCTTCTTCCATTTACTAGGTCGACCGGGAATCCTTTTTATTTTTATATTTCTTCAGATTTCAAAACTTTGCTGATGTACCACTGTTTACACGATTAGATCAAGAATTAACTAAATCTTAGATGATATCAGTAATACAATTATGTGAAATTTCAATTTATTCCGTGATCGTTATCGCTCGACACGTTCTAAAATTGCCATTTCGTCGTTTGTCGGCGGAAGCAAAGGACTAATTAACAATAATAATTATGTTATACGGTGAGATTGACAAAGGAAAACATAAAACCGCGTGAACTATACGGAATACTTTGTTGGGTCGTAGATAAGATCAGTGACAAACAAAAAATTGGTAAGTCGTAAAATGACAAACTATGGTCAGGGGCGTATCTAGACTTACTTCTAGGGGGGACTCAAAATTTTTCTTTAATTCAGGCTCAATTTTACAAGTAAAATTGTTGGTAGGTAATATTTAAATCAGGTAAATCCTTAATATTTGTAATTTTTTTTTTTAATCTCATGTCGGAATCACTTAGAATCGACGTTTGTGTAGTTCTTTTTTAACACCTGTTTGTGTTTTGAAAGTTGCGATGTGTTTTATTTAATTTTTCACTAAGTATGGACCCGACAAAAAGCCCAATTCAGTATTCACAGCCATGCGTAATTTTATTTCGTTATAAAATTATTCGAGTCTGATATGTTTGCCCGACACTTCAATTGCTCGACTCCATTTGCCCGACACTACATTTGTCCGACACTACATTTGCCCTACACTACGTTTGCTCGAGGCCCGACAATATATTTTACATATTTTTATTGTATGTAATACTGATGTACAATATTTTATTATTATTTCATTATTACTATTTCATTATTTTATTACTATTATTATTATTATTATTTATTAATATACAATAATTAAAAAAAAAACTAAATCAGACGAATATTTTATCATGGATATTATCTTTCTATGTGAAAAGGTACTAAGTATTAAGTATAGTATTGTAGTATAGTATAGTCAGGGTCGTATTTAGGAGGAGCTACAGGGTGCTGATGCCCCGGGCGGCTAATTTTTTTATATTTTCAATATTTAATGATCTAATATTTTTGAAGTGAAACTTCTTTACAAAATAAAAAGTGTATCTTAACAAATATATATATATATACATCACTAATCATAGCGTCACGACACACACATACACACATACTCGATAACGGTCGAGTACTGTCGATGGATCCAAAGATTTACAAACAATCTATACTTATTTCGACATTGCACTTAGAATGTTTTTGTGTACACCAGTAATGAATTGTTCTTTAGAACGATGTTTTTCAACCCGCAGAAATTTGTATTTGGTGTAATGAGGCGTTTTTTATTGTTGCTCCCTGGTGTCAAATTCCTAAATACGGCCCTGAATATAGTATATTATATTATTAAGTTCTCAATCGTGTTACCAAAAATAAAATGTCATGTTGGTGTTTATACAATTACCGAAGAAAAGAGCAAATTCAAATGGAACGGAGAACTGAAGATATAATTCGTGGAAGGGCATATACTTCAACTCGCAAAGAATACACTGAACGAGAAAAACGTATTAGTACAATTATAAATGACAGGGGAAATCGATCATAACATTAAATTGTAAGCAGTATATTGTTTGTGTTATTATTAATTTTTGACACAGTTATTAGTTGTATTATTCTAAAATTTAACATTCATTTGTATTTAACATAATAGGTATAATATAATATTTTATTGACATTTTTAATAATTTTCGACACATATTTATTTATGATATAATTTGAGGTTGTCGGGCAAGTGTAGTGTCGGGCAAACGGTGTCGGGTAAATGTACTGATCCCAAACTATTCACATTAAAAAAATTTGAAACGTATATCTCACGTATAATAAATTCCTTAAATACGGGATCAGGGGGGGGGGCGATCGCCTCTTCGCCCCTGATAAAATACGTCCATGACTATGGTGGACAATTGATATTATGGTTGAGGAGAAAACGAGTAAAAAGACCTTACGTATTTTATAAATTATTATTATAATATATTTTTTATAATTACTTATATTTATCCTTCTCCCTAACTTATTACATTTATTGATGTTAGACTTTTAATAGTCATAAAAAAAAAAAAAAAAATCTATATTATTTTATAATTAATTTTTATGTTAACATATTCTTCGGTTTAGGTTTACTACTTTTTTTTACAACGATAAATGTGTAGTATTTATTAGTTATTGTACTATATATAAAACTTTTTTGTCTGGGTAATTTAGTATCGTCAATTGTGTGTAAGGTGTTGGTGATGGTGAAATTTGTGCTCTCAAAAAGTTTCGTTTGGTCATCTGAAATATTTTTTTTTCCGTTAAAAACGGTGCCATAGACAGATTCCCGTTTCATTTTATTACAACAGTAAAGAAACGTGACATATTATTCGATATTTTCGTTGTTGTATGATAAGTATAATAAATTATAAAAATGGATCACAAAGGCCCTAAAACATTGTACCTATATTGTGATTTCCATAAAAAAATCCTAAAGACTATTTCAAAACTTTTTATACTTTCATATTTCATCGATTTATGGGAATGACGTTTCATCATTCAGATCAAAATTTGTCACCCAGACTTGATTTGAAAATGGTATATTAGAAGTTATAGGTATATAGTGAGTATAATATGCTAATGAAGTCTATTTCTTAGTGTTCGGGCTATGGATGCGATTTGTGTTATTGCAGCCGTAAAAACGAAATTTACAATTTCGATATCTGATAAAACGTAAACGATTAGGTATGTATATATAGATCCCCTGTCCTAATTAAATTAATAAGTAATTTTCATTTTTTGTGTCCGATTTTGTTTTTTAATTCCCATAAAATTCAACATTATGCTATATAATTAATCCAACATATTATATATAGTTATAAATAATAGTTGAGGTATAAATATAACAGGATTATATCGATTTATGGGTTTTATTCAACGTGATAGCGCTCACATAATAAAAGAAAAAAGAAATATTAGCGTACCTCAACAGTTACTAACTTCGAATTTAAATTAGAGTGATGATTCCACCATCATTATTTTACTGTTCACAAAAATACGTAAGTTGAAAAAAAAAATTAAAAAATGAGTTATAGTAAACTTGTACTACGAGTAAGTTTTTCCATTCGAGTCCTGAAAAAAACTACGGTCATACTATTACTGAATTTCAACACTTTTTACATAGGCACAATTAGGTAAGGCTAAGAAGACTTATGCGTCCAAATATTTATCTATCTTTCACATAATAGGTACAGATACAAATTATTAAGTAAGAATCATTTACTAAAGTGATATAAAACAAAAAAATTAGCTCTTCAAAAATAAAATCCTGGTAGCTCTTATGACTTTCATTATAATAATTATACACAATAAATACACCTTAATGCGCTAAGTTCCCGTAACCCTGCTTCACTTATAGGAGGGAGATAAAAATATGGTAGCATTATGTTTTATACTCTCTATCAATAAAATTATAGAAGTTCTCCTGTTCATCCGAAATATCACAAACTTGCTTAAATCATAGGTTTTTTTATTAACTAATTAAATTAAAATGTATTTGAATGAATTTTACACTAACTCATTTCAATTTTTTTGTACGGTCGATTTCTATAGTGTTATACTCGTACACTCATTTTTTCTGTCATTGTAACGTGTATGTATGCTTTTGTTCCTAAACTAGAGGGTATCGAATAATAAATAAATATTAGTATAGTAAATTAGTTAATTTAGATATCTAAATCTTTTTTAAAATATTATTTTAGTTAATTAAATATACTTCAAAAAATAAATAAGTACATTGTAAAAATCATTAATTTGTTGTTAGTTAAAAACTGCTAATTTATTTTATACTTTTAAAAATACTCAGTTAAAAAATTTACACTACCTACAATTTTTCTGTGTATACTCATTTTACTTTATATAATTAAAAATTAAATTTAACAGGCATGGATAATGATTTAAATACGGCTTTGGCCGTTTCAATAATAAAAAATAAACCAATTGGAATGAACTCAGTAGATTATGTTACAAGCATTCAGTCTAAAATTATAAAAAAAGAAACGGAATTATTTTTCAAGGTATGTTTGATGATTAATCTTTTATAAAATCAAAATTAATAGTAATTTCGTAGGTTATTTTAAATATTTTTAAATTTCTTACGTACATTTTTGTACTCATATAAATACATTTACTTCTAATATTGATTAATTTATATTATTTATTTTTAAAATTTCATTGATTTAGTGCCTATAAAAAACTAATATTCATTATTTTGTGTAGATAGTTTGTTTTTTAATGCTTACTTATTTAATTTTTGTTAAATTAATTTAACATAAAAAATTAATTTTATTCTATAGTTGAAATTAACTATTATAGATTATAAATTTATTATTATAAATAAATTAGGTATATAAATAAATTATATACCTAGTATATAGTATAGGTGCTGAATATATAAGACTATTAAGGCATAATAAATAAGTTATTTATTATATTACTTAGGAATTTTTGGGTGAATCTGAATCAAATAAGTCAAATTATGAACTATCAAATGAAGAAGACAAACATCCATCTTGTGAATCGTATAAAAATGTTGGTGAGTATATATTACTATATATTTTGATAAAAAACGAAACAATTTGTAATAATCCAAGCTATAAATTAATAAATATTAATAAATTGAAAAATTGAGATTTCGGATTATATATTAAAAAAAAGCGGGACTCCTAGGCGGAGCCGTCCTAAGGATTCTTTGTACCTGTAGCAAATTAAACATTAAGAGTATGATAACATAAGAGTATGATAAAAAATACACAAATTTGCAACATTTTGGTAAATATAGTTTTCCAGACCTCGAATAATCAAGGTCATTTAAATGTATCGATATAATAAATTAAATGTTGAATAACTTCTGAACAATGCATTATCAGTTTAAATATTTAATTCAAATTTTATTTATTTATATATAATTTATAAACAGTCATAGAACATAAGAATTTGGATGTTGTCGGGTCAATACTTACGAAAAAAATAGTTGATTTTGACTCCCTTTCTATCGTTTATTTTTTTAAATTTTTTTTGTACATATTTATATTTTTGTTCAGCCCATGAATATAAAAATTATTGTAATAACAATTAATTAAGGCAATATATAGTTATAATAATAATGGTAAATAACTATGAAAAACGAAATTATATATTGAGATTGAGTAGCGTTGTAGGTATATGTACGTAATCTAATGGATATTCCGTTTTAAATAACGATATTTATTGCGTTCGTATAAATTGATGAAAAAATTACTAAAATACTTGTTCTGTAAAATGTTAAATTAAAGTTATTAATATTAATAACTTGTTAATATTTTAAATAGAAAAAATAAAGGAAGTGTGGCATGTAATATGTATGTATACAAAATATATTTTTGCTCATTGACAACTTTTTTTTTATTGAAAAATTGTCAATTATGACCATATATAAAACTTAAAAGTCGATTACAAGTTTAAAAAAGTTGGCCCTCCCTGTAGTATACTGTTTAAAATCAAAACAATTGTTTTAGATGATGATATTACGTCACTTTCACACAAAAAAATTAAACTCAATTGTGGAATATCTTCAGTTAGTAATTGTACCACTAACTTTACTCAAAAATCAAATACTTGTTTTATTCAACCTGTCATTACTATGACAACTTTGAATGATATAACAAAGACACCAATCGACTCTGGTTATAACACTTACAGTTGTAAAATGGGCGCCTCGAATATCAATCAAAACTCTATTATAACAATGTCACAGTCAATTCAAGAAGCTTTGGATATTCTTTTATACACGTTATTCGACACTTCCAAATTATTAGAAGCGGTTATGAATTGGAATGATTGTAACAATATTGTAAGATATTTTGTCGACTTAGTAGTTAGTATGGCAGAAACTAATGAATTTGCTTTTACGTGTCGAGATCATGTGATGAATTTTGTTCAAAATAACGCATTTAGAATCTTAGATAGTCATGATTTATTCAAAGTAAGTTTTTGATCTAAAAAATGTAATCTTTGATTTAAAATTTAATAAATAATATGAAATTTGAAATATATTGATCTCGAAACAATATATTTTATTAATTTAAAATGTAATGACTCTTTTTTTAAAATTTTTTTTCAGAGCATCATTGTCGAATATCAATGTAATTTACTTGCTAAGTTTTGTTATGATAAATACATCAGATGGAGTATCATAAGTTTACTCATTAATCGTCTTAAGATTGATATTCAAATTGTGCCTAGTTATAGTTCTCTTCGAAGCATTTATTACACTTTTCACTTAATAGATAAATTATTATATAATGTTGATTTTTATGTTAACGTACCGACACAAAATACAAATCAATTAACTGAACTGTGGAAAATAAACTTGAAGAATAAAGATGAAAATGAAGCAGAAACAATGGAACGAATGATAAAAGAATGGACAAGTTTATTGGGGTATATTTCAATGGAAGCTTTAAAAAAAAAAGTATTTTTGGTTAGTATTAGAGCCAATCAATGTTTAGAGTCCCTACAATCAATAATACCTAAGTAATATTAATTTATTCTTTTTTTTGGTTGCTATAATTAAATTTTTATAAATAACCGTAGTAAAAATAATTTTTAACTTAGCTCTTCGTGAAAAATATGTAAACGACCATAAAACGTAAAACAATTTTTAATATAATAATTTTTTCTGCAATTAAGTATTCGATTGTTTAATTCAAATAAATGTATAAAATAAAATAACATAATAACAATTTATATACATTTTTAGTTAACAATTGTAACTATTTGTTTTGGTTGATTTTAAAACATAGATTTCAATTTAAAGGCAGTTGATTTTGTTTCTTAGTGGGTTTTATGATTCAATGGAATCGAAATTGGACATTTTTGAATGGGCTCCGACTCGCAGGGTGTAATGGTGGCGAATCGGAAGGTAAATGTTATTTATCTTCATGGTCGATGCTGATTGAAGGTTTTGTTAGTTCCATCATAGGAACATTATCCTGTAAAAAAAAGTTAATGTAAATATAAAATAATACACTTGTTTGTTAAATAAGTTTAAATGTTGTGTAATAATATATGCATAAATCGTTAGCTTAAGTGTAATAGTTTAGTTTGTAAATATATACGTATATCTTATACAAAATTTATGTTTTGAATTTTCATCAAAAAAACTTGTAAAAAATCATCTTACTAATTTAACTTACAATTTGACTGGTAACATGATTCATATGCATTGGAGCTGGTACGTATGTAGTGATCGGTGAGCAACCATTGCACGTTCGTTTTAACGTGGCTTTATGTTTGGTGCCATCGCACCGTATCGCGTATCTTAATTCTTCTGCCATTTCCGTACAAACAGATTGTTGCTGAAATTTAAATAATAAGTATATATATAATAATTTGACTTAGGTATATGAAACCCATCATTAAAAAAGTTTATAAAAGTTACTTGATCTGTTGATTTTTTTTTGGAATGCCAGCAGAATTCTAATATCGCTATGATGACGGCAACAGTAAGCCCACACAAGACAAAAACAAACACTCCACCTAATCATAGAAAATTCATATTGTTACAATTTATTTGAATTTAAATATGAAACGAAATTTTGTTCACACAAATTTAATGTTCTAGTGTTTTGTTTGTGTTCATTACGTCAGAAAATGAAAATTGTGTTAAAATTATCTAATATAAAATGTACGAGTATACATGGAAAAAAAATTTACTTTATTTTCGTCTCGCATTTGTATATTATCAAAAAAAAAAAAAAAAAAAAATTAATAAATAAAATTAATTAATATAAAATATAAATTAATATAAATATTAATTAATATAAAAATAAATAAATTAATAAATAAAATAAAATTAATTTTATGGTGTTTAATGTTTATGATATTTAAAAGATTAAAACAAAAATAAATGTATTGCCAAATTATGTTTTATTTAATAAAAATATTAGAAATCGTTCGCTATTACAACCAATAATATGTATTTAAAATAATGTTAAATATTAAATGAACTATATATTTTTTTATACTAGTCGAATTTATAAACTTTAAATAAACTTATAAAATAATTTACTGATGTTTTTATTTTTCACACTTACCAAGATCATTAAGATCTAATGGTTTTGGTTTAAACTCCTTTACTTTCTCGTCTTTAATGCATATATCAGCTGCATTTTTCCACCATTTATCATATAGCATTTGAATAACACCTTTTTCTTGGAGCTCTAACACGGCCAATGACAGTTTGTCTCTCCAAACCGAACCTTTTGGTGTTGCGATACCATAACCTTTGGAATCTAGAAGACCACTAATCTGCGTTAAATTACAGTCCCTTTGAACGGCATAATCTATCATCGTTGATTCCATTAAGAAGGCATAATTTCCACCAAGAACTTTTTTCGTGCCTTCTTCATAAGTTGATACAAACACTGATGGATATTTTTCCATAAATTTCCACATTTTTTGATAAATTGGAATTTTTGAATCCTGTAGCATAAACATTTTTGTTATGATCAATAACAATAAGTCTAGGGATTTTTATTTCGTTATTATATAGATTTTTAAAATATTATAAACAAAAATATCATAAACGAGAACAAATTGAGGTTTGATATAAAACAGAGATGAATCCAATAAAGAAGTAGTCGAACACTCACCCTCGTTTTCAAAATAAATAAATATTCTGTATGTATGTAAATAATTAATATTTTAAAAAGTATTATATCTAAAAAATGTATTAGATTTTCTCTTAACTCATTAATATCAAAGGTTAGTTTAAATTATAAAAGCCGCTCATCCTTCTGTTATTTTGTTCTGTATCCAACACTGGTATAAATAATATAATTCGCTATTTTGTTAACATTTATTTTCTTAGTACTAAGTATAATATAGTATAGAATACGTCGAAGTGATTCAATACTTACTCTGAAAAATGACATAGTTGATCCCCCTTCGAGGGTTCCGAACGATATTTTTTCTTGCGATGATAATTCCGCGACGTTTTGAATGGGTTTCTGTAACCGTTCAACTGTTCTCAATGCGGTCAAGTTAGCGGTGTAAGATGGTATTATTATTATCGTGAAGAACCACCATATACCTCCAAGAATTCTAGCAGAAGTAGCCTATAAGTATATTAAACACGGAAACGATTTATCAATACTTGTTTGTTACCTAATATATTACTCATTTTTTTGTAAAATGAGCAAAAAATAGCATAAATCGGTAATATCAAAAGAGCATGAAATATATTTCTTTAATAATTTCTTATAATAAACTAATAATAAACTTTCTTTCAAATGATAGTATAAAATAGCAGACTGATTGTTTACTGAGGATAACCCTAGAAATAATTTTCTTACATTATTTACAACAGTTAATCTCAATTGTCGTGTTATTAATTTTGTTGTATCATTATGAATTATAAATTACTACATTATATTTGTTCGGGCAATGATGAGTTTTCCCCATTTTCATTACGGGCAGTATCGCGTCTAGAAAATTCCAGAAGTGCTCGCCGCCGCGATAACCGGTCACGTGTGTGATCACACTGCGACCTTTTCTTTTCATTTTTAGTCCGACATAGACGGCCTACGTGTGTATGACGGAACGTGTTGTGTCGTCTTGTCGAGTTAGTGTAGTCGATGTCTTTTTTGCGTACGCGCACACATAACGTGGTGTTTTGTGTCGCCTTGTCGCGGTCTTGAGTCGGTCTCATCACCATTTTCTTTGGCGTGTTCGCGTGTGCGTTGCCGCGTCGGACTCCGCGGTCGTTGTTGCACGTGTTCACATGGTACCACGAGGAAACGGTCCTGTTTGGCGCTACCATCGATATCATTTTATATCCGGTCGCGGTCGTCATCAATCACTAACGCGGTCAGGTGACAGTCGGATTCTCGGTATTGTTATCAAGGATTATCATTATTATCATAGTTGTTGTATTATCATTATTTAGTATTTTCATTTTATTATATTGTTGTAAGTGGACGCCTACTTTTCATTATTATTATTATTATTATTATTATTATAATTATTATATTTACAATTGCAAAATACAGTCCACTCTTTTTTTTTGTATACATAAAGCCTATCGGTGTTTTATATTTATGATCACATAACTTTCATCTTTCCCTTTCCGGCATCATTAATACACGGATCCACTCCACCCGCTGAGTGATCAGAAACGGGAAGTGGTCCGAACAATATTATATGTTATAATGTTTATATTTTAAGTAAGTAGCATCCACTTAAAGAAATTTCCTTTTACCAGCGTGAGGTTACTCTTAAGCAATGGTATTCCAGGTTGAAAGATAAAATTGTGCTCTTTTTGTGTCTGTGTCGATGGATTTTCAATAACGGAAAAATATCACGCTTAAAATATTATCATTATATAATAATATTATGTACCTTTGGAGTGATTCCCGCGTCTTGTTTCAACGACACGCCCGCGATGAACCAAAAACAGTTGGATATGGTGAAACGATTCTCGCGGTAATTCTCCTCGGTGTGCGGCCGCCATTCGTATGGAGAGAACCTAGCTAAAAAAAAAAGTGAAAAACTCACCGCCATGTAGGCCAGGAGCATAAAGCTCCAGACACTGGTGGCTAAGGGATTTAAGAAGGCGAACAATTTGGACGGTTCATTACTTGGCACCTGCAAACAAAAACGAGAAACAAACGTGTTGTTTTAAGTTGTGGTTTTGTTGATTCTATTTTTATTTACAGGTCTTTGTTGAGTTGTTTTTTCATCACTTGTATAATAGGAAAAGTAAATAAAGCGTGGTAATAAAACGCTCTGGGGAATCGCAAAGTTTTTAGATTTTAAGTGATGATTGTGAAAGTTTGCTTTACAGTGTCTCTTTTTTTTTTTTTTTTTTTTTACTGAACTACATATTATGATGTATGTATTCTTTACAATACAAATTAAATTCGTCTTTGTCTATACCTCACACTATTTGATTGATTGTATTTCGTTAATTTTAATTGATTTATTATGTCTAGAGTGTTTTTTTATCGATTACGCGTACCTTAAACAATATGCCTATGCCCATGTTCATAAACGGTTTAGTGAAGTCAACTACGCTCTCACGAGCGTAGTTAATTGTCATCGAAGCCATAGCCAAGTCGGCTTTCTGAAACACGAAATACATTTTTGGCCATAGAAAACGCATAAATAAATCATATCGTATACGGGTATATACTGTTAACGTATATTATTACCTTGTCCATGAGTTCTCTAACTATACCGTTCCATTGTTTTGTCGTGGGATCGTAAGCTCCGTACTTGTTATCGGGCACTAATGTAATTGCATAGTGGAATCCAACTTGAGATGCTATTCTATGGAGTAGATCAATACAGAATCCTTCGTACTTGGAGTTCCCCGTTAGGTTTTTGTCTTCTTTGATCATTACATAGGGCTTTTCCTGTAAAAAGCATTAATATATTACTGCTGAATTGAACTTTGTAACACAACAATAACAAGTCATTGATAAAGAATTGATATTTATTAAAGCCGTGAATATGTATTTTTATCACAGAGGATCAACTATTGGATTTACATCGAGGAGGCTAAATTTGTTGTAACTGTTAATTTTTACCTTGTCAAAATATTTGACCTATAGTTTGTACTGTTCACTTATTTTATTATACAATTGTATAGTTTTAGTTTTATTGTATCAGTTAGTTGTGTATACAAAATGTCCTTATAAACTTAATAATACCGATTTTTGGAATATTTCAAAACCATAATATGAAAATATTACAGATGTACCATGAAATGAAACTAATGAATTTATTGTGAAAATGTTTACAAAATGAGTTTTATTTGTTTCTATTCATATATACTAGCCATACTTTACTAGCTGACTCGGCAGACGTTGTCCTGTCTTAATTATGAATATTGAATTTGAATTTATATAATTAAAAATATTTTTTTTTTTTATAAATTCACAATACATAGAAATACATAATTTTAACATGTTTTTATCAGAAAAACAGCTAAAGAAGCGGAATATTTCCATAGGATTTCCTAAAATAGAGTTTTCTTGTTACAAAAAATATAATAAAAATAATAATCAATACTGACACGTGGTTTTCAACACCTAGTCATTATTAATAACACCAACATATTTATAATTTTTAAAAATAACTTTTAAAGAATTGTAAAAATTGTTTTTAAAATTCATTATTTGGTTTTCGGACTATTGTGGTTTGTATGTGTAGTTCGACAAATATTTGCAAATTCGAATTTTGAACAGTACTAGAAGTTTAATAGTTCGGTAAGAATTTTTTTTCATACCGAGTTCAAATTTTGACCTATTACTATTATATATGTACCTGTATTTTAGTGATAGGTCAAAATTTTATACATATACATATATATATATATAAAATATATATTTTCGTATATGTTAAGTGAGATTCATGGTTGGGTGAGATATAAGATATAGGAATGGATGAATGGAATTGTATTAATTGGTATTTTAACCTTGAAATTTCGTTTTCGAATAAAATAGCTCTAGTGAATCAGTTTTATTTCTAAAGATGAATAATAAAGTAGAACCACTTTTTTTAAGTAGGTAAGTTGAATTTTTAATGTTTTAACTTTTGCAGCAAAAGAAAAAAAAAGGAATCTAAAATTTTGAAAAAAAAAAAAAAATTTCAATAAGCTTTAAACAGTATAGTATTCATAAACTCATTAAAATATTTGTTTTAAATCATGATAACATATAGACATCCTTTTAAAATTTTATATTTACGATTATTATTTTTTAAGTTATGAAGAAAACAAACTTTTGATTTTGTTGAAAACCAAAATTCCGCATTTTTAAAACTTTTCGTTAGTTTTTTAAAATTATTAAGAAAGCTGTTGGAAAATTTTTAAACTACAAATAGACAATAATGTTTATTAGAAATTTCTTATAATTGTGATGATTAGAGCTCAAATCTATTGGTCGAAATCATGTATATAAATAATCGATTTAAATATATTTTAATTGTATCCAAATTATTATTAAAGCAACATATAATTTTTAATTATAACTTTTAAAAGGGTTCCTTCAATTCGACTTGGAAATTATTTTTTAAAATTGCACGAATACCATTGTTTAATCCAGCGTTTCCCAACCTAGAGTCGTGACCCAATATAGGGTGGCAAAATATTTTTGATGGGACGCTGTTTGTAAACTAATAACAAGAAAAATATCATAGTTATCAAAATATAATTATTTAGATTATAATTTAGTTTTACAGTATTGCGTCAAATTATATGATAAAATTTCTTATAATGAAATGATTAGTAATGTTATTATATTAAAGCATACTATATTTTTTTTTTTGGTCATCTACCCAACACAAAGGGAATTTATTTTAATCTTTAACATAAATGTTGGGAAACACTGGCTTAACCAACTATTCTATTTCAATATTTTTGTTGTACCTAATATCACACATTTTTCTGTTAAATATTCATTCATGAAATATAATACATAATATAAATACACTTCAAAAATTATTTATTGACATATTTATTAAGGAATTAATAATTTATACATAGTTCTAAGTTGTGATTTAAATAAAGTAAAATTATTATTGTACTATAAAAGTCGCAATAAAATATTACAAAACGGGATACAATTCAACTTTTGATCAGCCCATCGGGAAATTTCCCGTTCTCCCGATCTGCCAATCTGCCAATCTTTAATATGAATAAATGGATTCTATTTAAAAAAAAAAAAAATCTTTTCAAAAGCCAATAGCTGTGCTAGAGGAGAGAGTTCCTTAGATAATACGTGGTTAGAAACAAATTTTAACTATAAGAATTTAACAGATCTACTTAATTGAATATTAAATGAGAAAATAAAATTACTAAAATAAAGTATTACTTAATATAATTTTTATACATTCAACATTTTTGAAGTTATATACATTTAAATCATGGTCATAACAAAGTTGAATAAACTTGTATTGAGGACATTGCTGTCTAAAAATTGTTCAATTTTTGGAACAGTAACATTTGACTTAGATTTAAGTCTGGTAGAGTAATTATGACTTGGTACAGCAATGTCATCTTTTATACAAATATTTTTAAGGTACAATGATTTTAAACTTAGTATATTTAATTCTCCATGTAATTTAGATGTTTGAAACAAGTAAGGCAAATTAAAACTTAATTTGATAAGTGAATTCAGCGTTACTCCAAGGTTGTAGAGATGTGTTACGTATGTACCTCCCCAAAATTAAATACTATAAGAAATAATAGATTGTGCAAGTGAAATCTATGTTAATTTTTTTAGTTTATAATTCATGATATGTTTGAGCGATTTAAAAATGTGAAAACATTTTTAATCGTGTTAGATGATTGATATGAATATTCCATTTTAAGTTCTCGTCAATTTAATAACCCAGATATTTAATTGAAGCTACCCGATTTAATGAAACACAATTACAAATAATTGTTGGGTTGATATTAATAAGGCAGTTGTACGAATGAACGGTAATTTTTCGGTTTTCAGTTGACAAAGTTATTGTTGTTTTGAAATGAATAAATTTAGTTTTTTCCATGTTTATTAATAAAGAGTTATTGTTAATTCAATTTTTAACTGTTGCAAAACTATTCTCTGCTATTTTATACAAATAAATTATGTTATAATTCTAGAATAACTGTATTGTCAGCAAAATAGATTAATTTTGCTCGTGTACTCATATTGAGAAGTATATTAATATTAGGGGTAGGCCGATCCTAAAACCGATACTTGGTATCGACCGATATTGGTGGTATCGGAAATATCGGTATCGGTTTATTTTCAAAACCGATATTTGAACCGATACCACAAAAACTACTTGTGATTATAATATCGGGTATCGGTTTTATCGGTTTGTGGTATCGGATTAATTTTTGTATCGGTTGATAGTTTTGCCAAAAAAGTTGATTTTTTTCATGTAATATATAAAAAATCGTTTTTACTTGTGATAATAATATCTGGTATCGGTTTTATCAGTTTGTGGTATTGGATTAATTTTAGTATCGGTTGATGGTTTTGCCAAAAAAGTTGATTTTTTTATCTAATATTTTAAAAATCAACTTAGTTTTTACTTGTGATTATAATATCGGGTATCGGTAAAAAGTGGTATCGGCCCATCTCTAATTAATATAACTATGAACAATAACGATCTAAGTATAGTACTTTGTGGTACTGAGTAATTAATGTTAGTCATATCACTAAATTGATTATTTATTTGAACTCTTTTCGATCTTCCCCGTAAGTAAGAGCTAATTAAATTATGATCAATACCTTATACCACATAAGTATAATTTATTTGGTAATATGTAGTATCATGGTTCATTTTCAACATATTTTTAAATAATTTAGATATTGTAAGAATTAGACTTATAGGTCGATAACTGGAACATTTATTTTTATCGCCATTTTTAAAAATAGGAATAACAATTGATTTTTATTCAAATATTGAATATTAAAGATAGATGAAAAGATATACAATTAGTCGTCATTCTTAAAATATTATTTGTTAAATAGTTACTACAGAAAGAATTAAATTGTTTGCATTTATTAATCAAATTTAAAATTTCAGATGGTTCAATTGGTTTTAAAAATATTGAATTAGCAATGAAGCAGTTTTTATTTAGATTATAAAAGGAAACTTTTTTAAAATTACTATTTTTAATATTCATAGATATTTCTGCACCAACATTAGAGAAGAAATTATTAAACTGGCGCACAATGTCTTTCTCAGTTAATTTAGTACCATTTTTGTCTTCTATGTTAGAAACTTATTTTATTACATTTAGTAATATTAGCAGCTTCTTTAATTAGATTCCACACTTTTTTAGAGTCATTGCCAGCGATATTAATAAGTACAATGTTCATAATGTAGATTTCTAGCTAATTTAATAATGTTATTTAATAAATTCCGATAGTTAGTATACGTTTGTATTAAACGGCTGTTTATGTAATTTATTGTAAAATTTTTCTCTATTCTTAATTTAAGTTATAAGCTATTTTGTAATCCAATGTTTAATTTTTTTATTTTTGTAGTTTAATAGAACATTACTGGAAGATGAAATAAATCTATTAACTGTTAAATTAAATTTTTCGATAACCGTATTTGTATCATTTTGTTTCAGATAATCTATTCCAATTTTCACTTGAAATTAATAGATAGATAGTTGATTTCAGTTCATGCGCTCGCGTTCAATATATTGTTGATCATTGATAACAGGTTTACAATTTGACTTTCCATGAGTGATAATTGTACTAAAATGATCGGTAATACTAGTTTTAAGAATATATGAGTATATATAAATTAATATCAATACTAGGTATAACATGCACATTACTAAATAAAAGTAAGGATAAGCTTAACGTACCGAGCATATTTTACAACGAATAAAATGTTTAGCTCTAGTTAGGTATGTAATCAAAAACTACAAAAGAAAAACTTCTAAATTTTTTACTTACAACCAATAGTGATGTAATGAATTTCGGTTTTAATATTTACCCTAGGGGACGGACAAATGTGGCGAAAAGATAAAGTCTTACAAAAATTACAAGGAATCGTACGGAATCTAAAAATGTACAACACGAGAAAAGGAAAAACACGGATCTAGGAAAACTATATGAAATAAAAACATATTTCTGATAAAAAAGGCTAGAGTAGGCTTGTTAGGTCATATTTAGTAGAAGTTTTTTAAATTTGTAAGTTACCCGTACTTATTATAAAAAAAAAAAAAAGATTACGAGAAGGTGAGTGACTTATGAAACAAAAACGTGAGGCTGATCCGGGAAGTAGTGGTTTATGACGATAATTGTTCGAATACATAAACACACATGCCTAATGCCTAAGTACATATTGATGAGTTGAAATAAAATCGTTTTTTATTTTTTATTTTGTGTAATGATGTGCGTTTAAGCCATCATATCTTTTTAGATCCAATATATATATAAAATAAAATAATTACAATAATTGTTAGTCATTAAGAATAAGATAAGACACATACACACACATACATACATATAATATTAGATATAAGGAGCTCCGTTTTTAGTCACTAGAAGATACGCGTTATTATTGTCTATTGGTATAGACGGTCAAAAGCGAGCATTAAAAGACTACGCAGATCGTCTATACAATAAGATATATTATATGTAAATGTTTAAAGTATATGTACGTTAAAATATGTTGAAGAGTTTAAATAAATTAATAAGTATTATTGTAAATTAAAGAAAAAAGTTTTTCTTGCTTTATTGGTCATCACATTTAACACCTCAAATATTGGCTACGGTTTCAACAGGTAAGGATCAGAAAGGTAATATCATTTAATTTATAATATAATAGTTAATGAATAATTGATTTAAAGACATATAATAACCCACAGTTAATTAATGTTCGATTTAATTCATTACATTTGTGAATGTGGTTAGTAAACCCGATGTTGGTAATATTTTTTTTATTCTTTATGTGAAAAGTCCATGGTCGTATGCAATATTGTGAATTTTTTGTCGTTAGAATTTATCATTATTATCATTTTTTTTTTTATCTTATTCGAAATAATTTATTTTTTTAGTAATGATAATTATATTGATCTACGAGGGAAAGAACGATTAATAGTAATTAAAAGTAAATTTATATAATTTTTTTATAGAATAAACCAATAATTAGCTTTTTGTATGTTTATTTCAATTAATTTAAAACATAAAATATTGTAGGTATAGTTAAATATTCGTAACACCAATCATAATAAATGCAAATTTATATTTTGTTCTACTATTATTATTATTATTATTAGTGTTAGGAATAGATAACGTAAAATTTATCTAGATAAAGATAAAAGATAATATGTCCAAATTCATTTAGATAAAGATAATAGATAAAAAAGTTAAAATATCTAGATAAAGATAAAAGATAATTTTATTTTTATCTAGATAAAAAAAAGATATTTTCAAAAAATGTTATTTTTTGGTCAATATTTCATATTCTTATAATATCTATGAAGACTCAATTATAATTATTATTATCAATAGTTACCTAGGTGTTTAATGTTTTTTGTAGTAATGTAGTGTACCACTAAGTATTATTTATATATAATATATAATATTTAATGATAGTTAATCACTAAAATGTTATACAAAAAAAAAAAAAAAAATGAAAATTGCTCTATACGTATCAGGATAATAACAGAATACATAAAAAATTATTAGTATTAGATATTATAGTATTAACTAAGTTTAATTTTCACAAAATCTTTTACTATATAGTTATATCCATATAGATTATATTTAATGAAAATTATCTTCGTCATTGGATAAAATATTCATTCAATGTGGTGGCATAACTGTTATTATAAACATTAATTTCCGTGCATCGAACGGAGTCTCGGAAAAAATTTAAATAATTATGATCGAAAGTCACGGAGGAACAATAAGAGAACCAATAATTATAACAGATCTCACGTCTATGAAAATGTATTTGAGATCGTTAACACGCAGTCTTTGGGATGTAAACAGACACAGGATAATCTCACGTTCTCAATATTTTAAACATTTAGTTTTTTCTAATACTTATAAATTTTGACGTACATTATATATGTATTATACGTACACGTATACGTTATAACCGAGTTCAGAATAGATATTATTCTTACCGAGGCTTGGATGATTTTCCCGCTTAGATTTCATTTTTTACCCCACCGAGTTTATCATAACGATTTATACCAGGCCACTGGTTAATTAACTAAAATAATTACGATGTGTTTATACTGTACCTAATTATGCACAAGAGTAGGATACAATTTCACCCAATGGCCTACTTGAAAATTCGTAGATTTGTTTTAATTTGAGATTTTTTCAAAGTGGATTTAAACTGAAGACCGATTTGTAAATGTAATAAATGAGATGAAGAAAAACAGAAGAATCAAGATTAATGATATTCGAGAGAAAAGTTCTACGGAAAATTTTTGGCCCCATATACGATAGACAAACGAGGGAATGGAGAAAACTTCATAACGTGGAACTCCAAGGACTTTTCCAGAGGCCGAATATAGTTAGAGAGATCACCAAGCGGAAACTAAGTTGGGCAGGACATGCTTGGCGCAAACAGGGTACTTTAGTAAAATGGGTGATCGAAGATGAGCCTAATGGAAAAAGACCAATAGGTAGACCTAAGTTAAGATGGGAAGATTGTGTGAAGAAAGAAGTGGAAAAGATAGAGCCTGGTGTCAAGTGGAGAGAAGTAGCGGAGGACAGGGATAGGTGGCAAAATTTAGTGTTTTCAGGATGGTCTTAAGGGCCGTAACTAAAAAGAAGAAGAAGAATAAATGAGATTAAACTGTGTGAATCGCTATTTTCCGTCATCAAGTGTTTATGTAAGGGTGTTCGGTTTAAACTGCAACAACGAAATTTAAATATGCGTATTTTTAAAAATATTTTCATTATTTCGGGCGCTGATCCGTAGCAGAAGTTCTTTACTATATTACTTGTACGTGAAATTTTGATTTTACGCTTTATACCTGCGTAATGTATGTGTGCCTCGTGTTTTTGAAAACAAAAGAAACACGGAGGATAGAACACACCACGTCGTCGTAAGACCAATACATTTTTAGAGCAAGGAAAAAAGATTTTTAGTTGCTGAGTAAATTGTTTTACGTTCTTTTGTACGTCGGAGCAGACAAAAAAAAAAAAAAAAATAAAAACATGTTAAAATCTTTACAAGGAATAGTAAATCGGAAAAAGATGGAGCTGTAGTGTGTGTATATATTTTATGTTTGTGTATTATATGTAATTTAACGACTTCTGTTGTTTTCTTTCAAAAGGTGATGAACAGTTGAATTTGAAGCGAAGTTTTTTTTCTAAAGTAATGCATTTGGAGTAAAAAAATACTTTCTATTACGTTTTTCTGTAAGTCATATTGTTATTCGTTTGTTATTTTTTAAGCACAGGACGAGTAAACTAAAATTTGTATTTGATACACAGGAGTCAAGACTAATATTCGAACCAGATAATAAGTCAGCTAAATAGAAGTGAAGTTAAATCAATATACATCGGGATGATTATGATAAAAATTAAATCGAATACATGACAATTTCCACAAATAAAAATTAAGCAATTTTAAAGTATATATAGCTTATAAGAAAAATTATATATTATAAGAATTTAAAATCAAAACGTAATATGTATAATAAAATTAACCGCGTATTTATTTAATAACAATTTTTAATCTTCAAATTTTTATTAACATTTTTGTACACATTATTTTAATAAAATATCTTGATAAGTATGTTAAAATAATTATAAATTTATCAGCATATCTACTAGCCACGATATTATTCACTTTATGTCGTTATATACATATTGATTTTTATTATTATTTAAATTAAATACATTTAGATTATACCAATAACGTATTATTGATCACAATAATTTTGTATTGTGTTGAGTGTTCTGCAAACGTCATTTACAAATAACACAATGTAATAGGCAGAGAGATTGTTAACTTTCACACGTTTAAGAAAATGACTATATCGGTGTAACTGCAGGGTATCAGTATCGAACGCAGGCATTTTGGTGCCGGATCGGAATCGGAAAAAAACGTTTTTTTAGAAAAATTGGCTCATATCCAGTACTAGAATATACGTTTCTGATTCAGCGTTATTACTGTATAGTATATTTTTGTTCGTTAGACCTCGCAATTTTTTACTTACGACTCTTGTGACTACGATTAAAGTGACGTTGGAGCTCTGCTGTCCGTAAAATACCGAATGTCTCGTGATGTTAATACCAGTCGACGGTGTCCAAAATCCAACTTTTTTCACTTTTTCCTGGTGTAATTTCAGCAAGTCCAGCTTGATATCTGATCGCCTGCCCTCGTCGAAGTGCACTCTGCCGGTCAACCCTTCTATAACCACCTAGAGTGCCGAAGAAAAAAAAAAAATCAAAAAAATCTCAAATCATCACCCAACACGTTTCACGAACTGTAGCTATAGGTGGATATTGGAAAGGGACTTGGGGACAGTGTTCGTAAAAATTACTTTTAAAAAATATTTCAACTGAAGTATTTGTTTTGAAATATCATAGTGAAAACTCGAGAATTAAGTACTTATTTGAAATAGTAGTTCATACCACAAAGGGCAAATTAATTAATATAATTAACTTCAGCCAGTTTAGTTAAATCATAGTAAAAACGTAAAATTAAAGTTAATTGTTAAAAAAATATAAATTTAGTATAATTTAGAGCAATGTTAGTATTGTATAAAATATTTTCTTAACTCCGTTATAAAAAAGTTAATTTAATTTTAACAAGATTTTCTAACCATATAGATAACATAAACAATGCATGTATTCTTTTTAATTCTAAAATAATAATTTTAATCATAATGATGCATGTTCATGTATACTGCTGTAAATGGCCGAGTGGTTAGTTCGACAGTGTTAGTACATTACACTGCAATAAGTTACAAAATTTGTGGTGCATTTATTAGTTTTTTTATTTCACGCAAAAGAGATTAAACAATATTTTTACTTTCATTTTATAAAGTCAATCAATAAATTGACTGAAAAAGTTTAAACGCTATGAGAAATTAAGTTTTTAAACCTTTGTTTGATACTGTCAAATTTATTAAAATAACGGGTGTCAAATGTTTTACAACACTGTTCGGGGGATGTCTAAGTCACTCAAAAATATATTGAAATCGTAAGAGCTAATGAGTAAATAATTATCGCAAGTCCCTTTTCAGCTCAGTGTAAACCAAATATAATCCGCTTGGGGCTGTGACGTCATCACAATATTGTTGAATACTAACCGCGTTTAGTCTGTTGTACAATAACGTGCCGTTCGCCCAACGGTTCGACGATTTACACGAAATGTTGGCCGACTTCATTGAATCGGATGACCCTTCAAACGACCCGATGCTGTTGGCGAACACGTTGACCGCGTCGTACATCAGAGCGGGTTCAGCCTACTCAACACACCGTGGATATTATGAGTACATCGTGTAGAACAGTGTATGTACGGGAATAAGGGGTAGGATTGCGGATAAAGTTATAGCAATATCCGTACATTTAGTTATTGAATGTTTTTAAATTCAATCGGAAAATCGTTTTAAAATCGTGTAAAACACTATTAGGTATTTCTACGTACGACAAGTACTAGAAACGTAAACATAATGTTTTGGCTGTAACATTTGTACATCCACGGGATCAAAAGATGACTCGGGATTCGACGGGTATGAATAAGATGATATATAGTTCTTAGGAAATTATGAAACGTGCTGCATGATCAAATTTTGTCAGCCGCGAAAATGTTATTGTGTTAGTGAACAACAGGGGCGGAATTAAGGGGTGGAATACGGGGATTCATCCCCGGACGTATAATTTTTGTTATTGTTAAAAACTAATTTGATATTTTTAACTTTGTTAAATACTGTTATTTAAGGTTAAAACTCAATAAGTATGATTATATATATATTAATTAGTAGAAAAAAATTCTCGAGAAGAGTATTTGAATATTGGTCTATGATAGGGCATAATTTTAGCATTTTATCCGGGCGTAAAAATTCCTAGTTCCAATTCTGGTGAACAAGTTCATAAGTGAATTAGACCGGGAAACGAGTTCGATTGAAATCAAAATTTATATCAGTTGAATCATTCGGCTGAGTGGAACAAATATGTACGCAATGAGAGATTTTCCGATATTAAAAAAAACACTAATCACCTGTTTATTAACATTTCGCGTACTACTTATATTCAATAAACACGTATTGTCATGTTGTACGGCGTGTAGGCACAGTTGATCGTTGCTTTTAAGTACATTTATTGTCGAATTTCTAACCGTTTTAACGACCGAGTTTTACGATAATACGATACGCACTCGTTAACCACGTTGCAACGTCGTTTGCACGGCGGCGTTTGAGTATTACAATGTAATTACATGGTTATTCACTTTTTGCGTTAAATAAAACGCAATATGAAGCATAACGCGTGCGTATAAAAACACGTTGGCGCGAGTGTATTCGATGTTTTTCGGGTTAGATTAAGAAATGCTTTATGTTCAAATATTAATTTTAGAGTCTAATATGTTTCAATGGTATTCGGACGAAAACGAAAACACTAAACTGAATTTAACCGAGAATAAATGCTAAATATTTATTCGAAAAATGTATTTTCTAAACTTCATTCAATTTTTGAATGAATTACATTTGTAATTGGTAAGTATTAAAAAAGTTACTAAGGCATCGTATAGTTTATTTTTGATTACGTCTACATATTTTATATTAAATGCATATTTGTATTTCAGAAGTTCTGTATAATCGTATCATTAACGCAATTTTTTTTTTTTTTAAAACAGTTATCAGGAAATTTCCATTTGACAATAGATATTAGGGTTTTCGGAATATTTAATCTGTCATTTAAAAACGAAAAACCTTATTTTTGATAAATCATAAAGTAGAATTGAGAAGTTTAAAAGAATAATTCAAATCAATTTAAAATATCCCTAAAATCAAAAATTGAAAATCATTAATCGGACGGAAATATAATACCCTGATGATTCCACTTTTATGCAGCATGTTTTGCCCGACTCGTTGAAATCGCTCCATCTCGCGCAGAACGTTGACCACTCGGTGATTTTCGTCGTCAACTATCCTATACGACGTCATGTTCACCGAATTGTACTTGAAGTCTTCCAGATCGAACGTTTCTAGGTCCTGAAAGAAAACGTGGGATAAGTTGTTTCATCTTGAGGTCATGGACGGTTCGGATACGATGATAGTAGCAGTGTAGGACGCAGTGTTCTGCTGTTTTCGCGTTTGTAATTTATCGCTATACTTACAAACGTAGTGAAAAGAAAATGATAGCGGTAGTCGTTCATCTGCAACTGAAGTATCTGAAAATAAGAAAAACCAACGGGTTAAGTCTAAGTTCATCACGTTTGCAATGCGTTAGAGCTTTAATACGCAAGTTTTCGGCTTTCAAATCGACATTTTTATCTGTATTGTTACAGTAACTATTCGAGTTAAAATCAAAAAAGAACGTATCAACTCTTCCGAAACGGAATATTTCTTTGATACGAATCAATGGCAGTTAACTGCAATATTGGAAATGGACACCATAATGTATTTCTTCACTGTAATTACCTTTAATTTTCCAACACGTTGCATAGTAAGACCGTATGCTATTTAGGTAACGTTTGATTTATTTAAAATTTTTGAAATATCTGCACGTCTAGACGGCAAGAAAATAGTACTGATTTTATGATTCGTTACAGTTCAAATCATGGTTATTTTTTAACAACGATTAACATAATATTTTAACCGTCTTTCCAAGCAATGCTTCATGGAAGTTATAATAATATTGTTATGTAATTTTATTTTCAAATATTAATGTTATATATTAATATATATGTATACAACGAGGACCATTTTGCAAAAAATCAGCAAGATATTTTACGAGAGTGGTCGTGAACGAATACGGGTTACGGGGTTACGGGGAGGTGTATACATAAATATTTTACAACTAGGAGAAGTCGTGTAAATCAACTAGTATATATTTAAATGAAAAATTTTACTTTCACTTGTTATATACTATCCTGAATTTATAATTTTTTTTTAGCTAGGCTGAAATAAAACAATATAATATGATGTTTATGTTCATTTTATCATCGCAACAATCGGTTAACAAATGTTCATTAAAATAAAAGTACATTTATGCTGACTGTTACAAATGAAAAACTTCCAGAACAATGGCTTGTATATGTCGCTATTTTATGTGCATTTCGCCATTTAAAATATGATAAAACAGCGTAAATTTTTTTTTTAAGCACAAATCTGAGTAGTGATTCAATTTAGTTATTTACATAATATGATGATGGAAATTAATGGAATTTGGCTTTTTTTAGGATTTTAATTTAACAAATAGTCTTTTCCTTCGTTTTATAATTTAAAAAAATGTGCGTTCATTTATTTTACATACGTTGATTTTATACATGACTATAAATATATATTTAATACAATTAGTTTTTGTGTTTTAAACGTGAATATTTCAGAGTTAATTTCCATACGATGTTTCTAATTATTCGCTACAATGTAAATTTACAATATTTAATTAAAAAAACAAATCATTAAAATGTGTTTTAAATATACAATTTTTTTTCTCATTATTTATTTGTTATTATTTTTTAATCTTCATTATCTTACCATGTCTCAGATTATATATATTGAAACTGTGAAAATTGTTGTAGCAAATCGAGGGGGAAAATAAGCCGAGTGACTCGCAATCGTTCAAAGTTTCAAAGAAAAGTAAACGGAAAGCCAACATCTAGATTTCGGATGGAATCGGATAATTAGAGAATATTTTATTATACAAAATAATGAGAATAATAATGAGTATACTGAGAATTAAATAACTATGAAGTAATGAGAACAACAATGGTGAATAGTCGAAATATATTTTTAAAAGGATCATCAATTTACAGATAGATTTCGTCTGAGTTCGATAGATAATATAGATAGCATTGTAGTTTTCGAAAATATTACGATTTGGTATACTATAAAGTACATAGCGTTTAGTAAATTAGGATCACAAGTGTACATCATGGAAAATACATTGAGATTGGTCCGTTTGTTATTATTCACGTTTCTAACGGGTTAGGGTACGGTTTAGTTTCTATCAAAAGAACGCAACCGAAGAGGGAAAGGGCGCATAGAGTTATAGATTGATTTGCGAAGCAACTACATTTTTATGTAGAACTCGTGTCATGTCATGAATACGAGAAATATAAATAGATGAAATATCTGAGTACGACTCATGGAATCTAGGAAAGTACGTATCAAAGTTGTTAAATATATATACCATTTCATTAATATGAATTATTTTGATTATTATAGTCGTATGTTGTGACCACACTGAGCGTGCCATCGGTGTTTGCATTATAATTATCATTCGTCTTATTTATTTTGAATACATTTATGTGGGGTATAGATATAAATTTGTATTACGATGTTGATTATTATGATTTTTATTTTATAGTAGTTGTACCTAGCATAAAATAACGTTTAATTATTTCTGTTTAATTTACTCCTTTTTCTCGATATCTTGATTGTGATAATGACGGGTGACGTTATGATAATAGTCATATTCAAAGTGCACTGGCTTATTCATAGATTCTTAACCTTTAAAGCATAAAATATAATCACGGACCTCCTTAGTAAAAAAAATATACATATATATAAATAAATAAATATAATATTTATTATACAGTAACGGGTCACCTGAAGTGATAGGTTTCCGAGTTAAATTGAAATGCTCCTTAGATCGTATTGCCAAGTTATATTAATTTATGATTACGATAACTTTATATGGTATATAAGATTTTTGAAAGCTAAGTTTTATATTTAAAAACATTGTTATCTTTTCAAGAGGCTTTCAAGTCTTTCAACAATTATTATTGTCATCTTAAAAACGCTATCGAAATAAATTTATTTTTGGCATATTTAAAAAAACTCACAGCCATCCCATGGACTCCCGAGTAACCATCTTCGGACCCCCGTTTAAGAACCTATGGTCTAATCGTATCTCTGGACAAATGGTCAGTGATCAGTGTTACAATAGTCAATATATTTGATGGCAGATACTGAACTATTTATGAAAACTATACATGAGTGCGAGAATTTCAAATGAGTTTGAAACCTATGAGTTGAAAAGTATTCTGTATTTTAAGTGGTATGAATAGACAATCAAGAAAATGAAAGTATTAAAAAAAAAAAAAAATAACAAAAAATAAAGTTAGAGATCTTAGATATAAGTTCCTAGAAAGTTCTTAAACTTTCAGCTAATTAAATAATGCGTAAAAAAGTTAAATAGAAAAATGATCACACGAAGTTGTTCAATAGTTGTAAAATTTATCTGCATTATTTCTTGCTATAAATATAATATAACTAATTGTTATAAAAATAATTATTTGTATTATTATATATTTTATGGACTTTTATCATTTTTTGTCCATGGTTTATAATTACTATTAAATCAGTTAGATATTACTTACATAAATAGGTATTTAACATAATATGTTATATTATATTATTATCATAACTTATATAACATACTTATAGTTGATTAGATTTTTAATTAAATATTGGCTATAATGATTCATTTTCAAGGTCGTGTTAAATATTCTGAAAAACATGAGTATATTTTAGTATTATATGAAATGAAGCTTATTTTAACAAAGAATTGAAAACAACAAACTCATTAGTTAGCTTCTTTATCGGGTATAGCGTATTTTCACTACAATTAATGTGACGCAGATATTATTTACTATTTTGTGGTGACATTAAATTTACTGTTGTATGTATACCACAAGAGTATTTTTACTGGTACATCGGTAAAAACTGAAGTACATTGTATTTAGTATAATGGTAGGATTATTTTTGAAATGTATAATTTTAACGAAAAGAGAAAAAAAAATATTATTCGTGCATAGAAAAAAATGAAAAATACGATATATGCAGGTGTTACATGGGTGGCTTAATTTAAATCCATAGAGAATAAATAAAGAATATTTTCTGATTTGAATTTCTAAAAGAAAAAAAATTATAAATGCAAATAATAAAGATATTAAAACGAAGCGTTGTTAAAATATTGAGGTAAACGTTGAAATGTTGTAACCATTAAAACGTGAATATATTCAACAAGTACAGATGATTACTGAAGTTTTTGGAAAGACAATTTTTGTTCAAAATGTTTATTATTTGTGACCATAACAACGGTGTACTATAGTATAAATATATTATATTGATTTTTTTTATTTTTTTATTTTTTATTAAGAAACTTGGTGAGAACCATTAGTTTCGACAGTTACAATAGACATTAATATCTAAATATATAAAAAGCTACAAAGTAGAAAAAACAATATTTTTAAAACAATTATATTGATTTAAATTTAAATGCGTTGTTTCACGAATTTTAGTCTGGTATTGCATGTAATGAAACACCAACTGTAGCAAAAAAAAAAAAAAAAAATATTGTAATCCCTTGAATATGTAGTAACCAAAATTTTTGTATAATTAATGTATAGTTTAATCTATGTTTATTATAATTTGTATTTTAAAATTTAGACTTTTTCTACTAAATTGGTTTATGCAAGATACAATAAATATGTATATTGAATGGAATTATTAAACATGATTTTAATCAATTTCGAAACAATTTATAACACTGATTTTTTTGCAGCCAGTACTTCTAAAATTTTTAAAATTTAGAAAATTCAGTATGTTTCATAATTTGTTAAATTATATTTCAAAAAATATTTGAAATGTTTTCACTGATATAAATTCTATTAAATTCAAGTTTGGCGTTCGTAAGTACATTCGAATATACGAGTAAAAATGTAATATGTAATATTTGTTTTTAAAAAATTGCTAGCTTATGTGATAGTTTTATTAATAATTTAATAATATTTAATGTTTCAGTTATTTTTTCCCGATTTAAAACCACACGCTTAGTGCTTGGTTATTATAAGGACTTGAAATTTGATGACCTAAAAATCTTTAAAAAATTGATCGAAAACAATAAAAAAAAGTAAATATGATTTGGCTTTAATAATGATATAAAAATTAACATTTTATTGAATTTAAAAATATCATCATTCGTTATACAAGTAAATATTTAATACTTTAATGAATTATTATTGTTATTGAAACTCATTGAATGAAAACGATACAAAATTAAACGACCGTGGTGTGTATTTCGTTTTGCAGCTAATAATGTCGACGGTCTGTATTTTCAGCACTCAAAATGTTTTACAGTCAGTCCTAGCATTAAATAAATCGTATTTATTATTGAATATATAGTAACGTACGAAAAAAGATAATAATATACTCGTAATTGATTAATCGATGGTTTTACTGAGAAAACCAAAGATAGTTCATCGTTCAATTATCGTTTCTCCGTTACATCATTACCGTGGTAAATTATATAGGGTGAGACGATAAAAGGAGGGTGAAACAGAAATGTATTACAAAAACGTCTTAGCGGCGAAAGAATGAACAGAATGAAAACACAAATGTTTTGTAATCCCATGTACTTAATACATATTTTTTCCAAAACAATTTTCACTGCTGTAGACGTTTTTTCTTTGAATCCAATATTGAATTATTATAATGACCATACGCGCGTTTATCTAACGTTTATAAATACATTTTTTTTCGGTAGTTATTATTTATACACACGTTTCGCAACGCTATTAATGGGATTTGACCGGACGTACTATCATCGTGCCGTTTACTAATGAATAAATTACGCGAGACTATCTATCGGCTTACCGGTCCCAAACAGGAAGTATTAACACCGGCAATAACGATTGTTATTACAATATATATATATATATATATATATTGTAATATATATAGAACATATTAAATATAAACATTATGACTATGATGGAAGAGGGGAACGATTTGCGAAAAAATACGTTATCCCAGCGATTTTTATTGAAAACGGTGTAATCGCCTGTCAAAGCTGAAAACCCGTGATTCCTCGCCGAACATATGTCGTTGGCATATGATGGGGTTTTTAATTTTTTTTTTTTTTTCATTCAGAAAATGACGATTTAACAAGGAACCTACTGACGTCAAACAGTCGATGGTAAAACATTTTCATCCATAACGACTATATAACGGCTGGTAAAAACTCAGAAAACCTTCTAATGTCTGACACGACCCGGAAACGTTTACCGTAAAGTTTTGCTCCCCAAAGTGCGTCTAGTCACACGACATTCCCTCGCCCCACTTCTACGCATACAAAAAATACGATCGTTGCCCATTTAGCCGGTTTTGAGACGCCGAACGTTTCAACTAAAACTGCAGCACGACAACGGTTAACATGTCCGGCTGACGAAGCCGAAATACGATCCTAGTTTACGCATTACAATACGACGTTTTTACCATTGTTATTCGTTGTTTCTTTCTTTTAGATGAGCCCAAGAATCTATTGAAATTGTGTTTTCGTCAGTATTCATGGATATTTTTCAAAACGTTCTAAGTGATTATAGTTATCATACATCCGCCAAATCAGGTAACAAATATTTAATTATTAGTCCATTTAGGTACATGATGACATTTTGGATGTTTATTTTTCTACCTTCATATAATTGCCATTAAATATTGTTAATAATACAATCAATATACGAATTATATTGTAAATAGTCCTGTTTATAATTTTTAAAATACTTACGCCATATGTTCGATTATAATCGAATCAATTTATTGTGATAATATGAATATATCGTATAAATAGTATAATAATGTTCGTAAACCATTCGACTAGAAATGTCAATTTAAGTTTTAATGTTTTATTATTTTTGAAAATTTTCTGAAGGCAGATCTTAAGAAAATTTTCTTTTAAATCTCTTACGGGCGTGTTTCCAAAAATAGTTATTTATAAGTTGAGTTTTGGTTTAAAAATATAATTAAACGTGTAGAAATCTGTAAATTTAGTCATGTATAATATTATAATATATATTTATATAAGTAATATAACAGTGATGTTTATGGACAGGGAAATAATTATAACATTCAACATTCTTAAGAACCCAATTACCTGAATTAAATACTCAATTAATCAATGGATTACGTTTCGAACGTTTCTTTCCGCATGGTTCAAATCGTATTCGGTTTAAAATATTTGATGAATGCTTATGTTTGTCCGTATTTTTAGAGTTATTTTCGGGAGGTATTAAATGATAGATGTCATTAAATTATTATCTATGTACGTTCGATAATATCGTTGCACAACATCAAAGTATCCGAATGGAAGTCATAAGCTTAAGTACTTCCACATTCTGTGTAAAAGATGAACTTGAATTAGAAAATGGCAAAGTCGGTTTCAGAATATTAAATTATATTCCAGTTATTGGATACTATATGTCTAAATAACATAATCGGCTCATCGGGGTTTTATCAGTATTCACTCGACCCCACTCATCTAGTCCAGTTCTACATCAAATATACTTCGGTTGACGAAACACTTTATAATCAAAACAAAAGGGTAAAATATTGAAAAAAAGTTCGATGGGATAAAGGTTACAGCATATAATGGTACAACGATAATGAAGAAATAACGAGGAAAATTAAATTGTGATTATAAATAATCAAACTATTTAAATTAATACGTTTCATTCCATCAATATATTCTATAAAAATACTTTGTAATTTATTAATATATTTAAAATTTAAATTTAATAAGTGAAAACTGTGATTTATATTAATAATTAGCATAATTTATTGCTAAATAATTATTTAACGGAAAATTAAAAGGATGATAGTCATGATTTCCAATTGAAATATTAACTAACGTTTGAAAAATGGGAAAACTGACTTTACTTTTAATTTCCGAAATTTCAAGAGATTATATTTTACGAATAAGCCTACAGTAAGTGAAACTCAAACTTTGTTTATTATTATTATTATTATTATTTTATTTATGTCATTCTTTGTTCTACACATATTACGTATTTCCACCAACTTTCATACATCATTATTTTTTTTTTATATGACTTTTAATTGTTGATAAATATATATACAAATAACACAACAAAGGACTAGACTGCAGTCTTAATTTCTGAATACAGTATTTTATCGGTAAAACATGATGCCAGCATGTGTATAATTTGATCAGAGTCCTTACGCCTTCGATAACGATAAACTATAATAGTAATATATTATCATGTCGTATTGTTGGCGTATAACGAGGCTTTTGGGAGTGAAAAAACATACTAAAAACGTTAATGTGAAGCATGTATAATATTGACGATAAGTGGATAAAGTTAACAACGCGTTTTAAATTTCGTGCTCAATGAATGACGATATAAAAATATATTATTATTCGGTGTTGTATATAATATTATCTATACGCAATGTTCAAAGAGCTGATAAAAATATAATGGAAGTATTTTTAATTAAATTTTTTTTTTTTTGTATGAATCGAAGAATCGAAATTATATTAATTTTATATCACTAATAAAAATATTGATAGAAATCTGGGGGTTTGAGTACTTATAGTAATTGTTTGTTTACTGTTCATGTGAACTTAAAAGCCATCGCGTTCCAAAAGCAATATATTAAATAGAAGTCTGCGTATTATAACGTTTATAAAATGTTCATCATTGAATGTATTTATAATGGTGTAAAACTTATAGTAATCGCAAGCCTCGAAACTTAAAATCCATGATTTTTTCATTATCATTGTACTAGAAAAAACTAATAAAAAATTTCAAATAAAAACCTAACATAAAAGTACTAACAATTTTGTGAAGAATTTACGTTTGTCATTTTTATTGAAGTATAAAATGTCTAATCAAAATATTTATATTAATTTCGTTGGCTAGACGCGTTTAATGTCTTAAGTATACGTTGTTCAATTTTAAAATCTAACCGTCCTCAGAAAACATTAAATATATATACCCACGCAGCATAGATATATTTATTTAATATTTAATAAATGCTCAATATCCATTGGATAGGTATACATTTTTAAACATTGAATTAAGTATTATATATTCATACAATTTTAAATTTTGATTCATTTTTAAATATTGGTTTTCAAATATTAATATATTTTTACTACCTATACGTTTCAGATTCAACACGTAAAATCAAATATATATTCAATATTGTACAAAGTTTTTATTTTAAATATTTGAATTCCAATCAAATATGAATACTGCTTCATTCATTATGATTGACAAATGCTATGTGGGTTGCTTGTATTTCAGCGAGAGAGAAGACTTCTTTTTGAAATTATGACCCAAAACGTTGTCTTATCTTAACCATAATAATATACCTTTACTTAGGTAAGGGGCGATGGAGGTTTAAACTCCTCACCTGTGAAATATCAGGGATAATTTGAAAAATTAATTGAACTTACAAATTGAATTCATAGTTATTTTTAATTTTCACTTAAGCCTTGAGTCTAATAGATTTGATAAACATAAGTTTTTAAATTAACGTATACGTTATGCAATAACATTTTAAAATTTCTCCTTTCCCAATTTCCTGTTTTCATCACTTCAGCATTACTACAGAAGTATGTGATCACCAGTAAAAAAATAAAACGTAGGTCAGTGGTTGCGCGTCGATATTCGGCGCGCAGGACCGCGGATTTACAAAATCCGTGTTTTCGCATACTTTTTCATTCAACATTTTCGGGATCATTTTAATTCATCGCAACGTTAATTTATTAATTTACTAATTGTGTGTTAATTTATCTTATATTATTTAATTTTTATCATGCATTTGTTTAATATTACTGTTTTGTTATTATATGGTATATCCTTCAGATTATATTTGATCTATGTTATTTATTTATTTATTTTGCCAGTAAATTATTTAATAATTTAATAATAATTATTTAATAATTTCTTATCTCAAACCTTATCACGGATTATGGACTCCCATCTTAATTATTATTACCTGCACGATTATACATTTTATGTTGAAGTAGTATAATAATAATCTAAAAAAATAAATAAAAAATATATTATTTGTTGTATAATGCTTCGTAATTTGACAACCGTCTACAAATTAAACTATTGAAATCGTCGCATTTTTCGTCGTAATTTTTTTTTTTTGTAATAAAATGATTATTTTTATTTTAATTATAGGTTGTCAAGTGTTGGAAACAGATTAAGGCAAAGCAAGGATATAAATATATTATAGTTATTATATATATATTAAAGTTTGCTAATAAATATTATATTTTACAAAAAGAAAATGACGATAACAACAAGTTAATTTAGAAATGTAAGAAATACTTCAAAACAAATATCTTCGACGAGTTGGGATCGACAAACATTAAAATGTACAACCATGTTCTGAACTCAACAGACATTAATGTTAAAAAAAAAAAATCACTCAATAAACTTAAAGAAATAATTTAATAACTACACTAAATAACTACTTAATAGTTGTTGCAACTAGTTACTCTAATAAAATTACTTATTTTTATAGAAAGTAAAAGTACAGCAATTTTACAAATTCCAACAAATTCTGCGGGTAAGAAATATTCAGCTATTCAAGCGTACTAAACAACGTAAACGTAAGTAATTTCAATTAAGAAACAATTCAGTCAGTTAATTTTACTATAACTGATGAAATAACGAAAACAACCGATGGAAATATTTCATTGTAATATGCCAGTGATAACATTACGTGTTTCTGTATTTCTACTGAAGGAAACTCAATGTAGTTTTTAAATTTAATAAAAATTTTTGTTTTTTAAAAAAGAAAGAAAAGAAAAAAAATTAATTTTGGTGTTTGTGGTTATACGATTAGTTGGTTACATACAATTTGACCATGCAAGAAGTGCGCATTTTCTATATCCAACCCATTTACTTGCAGCAATTGTCCTTGTGCTTAATTAATGGTCATTGTAATTCAAAAATTTGTTTTATGATGGTAAATTTTATAGCACTCCATATTTATGTATCAAGTTTATACTTGCTGTATTATAGTTTACCATAGGTCCACAAATTATGATATAGTCATATAAAAAAAGAAAACATTTATAGATACATGTGTCAAATGTTAGAACAATTATTAAAATCAAATTAAGCCCTAAGACCATTATGGTCGATTACGGAAAAGCTGCAATTAATGCCATAATCATAAATTTTCAGAAGCACAACTCAAATAATGTATTTTTATTTATCTCAACGTATTTGGCAATAAATTCAAATTAACAGTTTTTAAAAAATACATATCAACTTGTAAAAAATAAAAAAGACTAGAGCAAAGCCCGACATTCAAAGCAGTTTAATGTGATTTAATTAACTGATCGATGGCTTAATCGAATAAATTATAATTTACAATTGAAATTAAAATATTTATTAATTTTCACAATCTGTACTTAGGTTTATACGGTTATCAAAATTACTAAAAAAAAAAAAATTATATGGTACAGGCATGATGGGCTTATTTGAAGGAATTATCCATCGGTAATACCTGACTTCTTGAATTTAGTAATAAATGTTGGGGATGGAAGAAAAAAAAATAATAGTGATTAAATTGTTTTGAAATTTTTAAAACAAGCATTGTTTTAGTCGCCTGGGAGGATCACTAGGTATATTGTCTAACGCTACCTCTCTAGATAGTGGATTTGGATGGCTGAGGATTTTGGAATGCAGTTTTCTGTATAATGTACTTGCTATTTTGGAGATAAGAGGCATGTTAATTCTTTGTGTGCAAGGTGTGGTTGTAGATATAAGATTGTGTTTATGTGATTTGACTAAAAACTTCTAGTAAACTTTTATTAGTGAATTACCTAATGCTGAATTTTAAATTTGATACCGGTCTTACAATACACAAATCATATGATATAATACTTCAGGCTACGCATTTATTTATTTCATTTTTCATGCATGCTATTTATTTATACACAAAAACTTTTGATTGGAATGACTGATTCTTTTTTATATTAGATGTTTTGTTAATTACGATGAATTGGCATGCGAAAAATTTTTATCGCGTTTATATTAAATATGTATGCGATGAATCGACACACGATTAATTGACTCAAGAAGAACGAACGTACACTCAACATATCTATGACATTTATATGTCATTATCAACGTGCGACCATGCTTCAGCTTACATGTGTACAATTGTAATTAACAATGTATAACGTAGTGAGTGTGAGGAAATTGCTTCCGTTTTATCTGAAATCATCACAAGTTTTTCACGCGCGATCTTCGACGGTGATCGTTTGATGTTTTTTCGACAATACAATACGACCTACCAATTGGCAAACCGTCTCTTGCCGTTACGCATTGTCGGAACAATCGTCCGCGTCCCTATATTAATTTACGAACGATGCGTCGCGTATAATTTATATATCATTTGTTTTCCCATTACAGCTGTCGAGTCATTTATCTTCAAACTTGTTATGTTAATAGTGGACTGTCACTGTTATTGTCTGTATCTAGTGGAATATCTGCCAGGTAACTCTTATCTATATCCCTCGGGAGGAAAACGGTATACTTAATATACGTGCTGTAGCTGCGAGCGACAGAACCCCAAGTTCACGGGGGTGTTCTAAAGTATATATTTTTACGATTATTATTCTGTCAGTATTCTGCTGCAGAAAATTGTGGGGTGAATAGTGCCAATTATTTTGTAGTCACTTAAAACGAATGTTAACTGCAGTTATACGGTCGCATTATAGTTATTATTATTATTATTATTATTTATTTATTTTTTTTTTTATCAATGCAGCCGTGTTCAATTAAATTGAATTTCCGAAGGAATGATATATTATTTCCAGATGTAGGATATAATTTTCGAGTCATTTTAGAAATAGTTTATGGCTAAGGTTGTTAGGTTGTTTTTTAGTATGTGCTTATTGGTATAATACTCGCCTAGTTTCTAAATGTAAACGACTAAATTCTAACAATATTTTCCGATATAACTATTATTCTATTATATTATACTATTATATTCGGATATAATTATAATTATTTTAAAACATATCCTGTAAGCCAGCGTTTCCCAAACTTTTTTTCTGCCGGACCCCTAAGAGATAATCAAAATGATCGTGGACTCCTTATTACAAATAAAAATTAAAAAATAATAATAAATAATAATATTTTGTATATTTTAAATTTTCGTTTGCGGACTCTCTCCGGTATACGTGCGGACCCTTAAGGGTGCGCGGACTACAGTTTGGAAAACACTGCCGTAAGCTATTTGGGTCTTTGAAGTATGTAATTTTTTGTGAAATATAAATGAAACAGGTGGTATGTTAGATACGTTAAAGTTATATAGTATAGATGCGTACTGTGCTGTAATTTACAAGCACCAATTTCGTGAACACCAAAGTTCGTAACCTCTCTGCAAAGGAAACGTAGTTATCATGACGATTTTAGGTTAATTTAAGTTATAAATTTGACTATTATTAGTAAGTGTTATGTAACAAAATCAAAGGGATTTATGAAATTTGCACATTAAATAATCGATGTATTGGTCTCTTGTGCGATTACTATTCCAAAGTCAACATAGATATTTTCGAATACGGAAAAATGTGAAATTTATCGAAAATCTTGCAGAAAGTACTTAGGGTTCAAAAAATTATGGTTGACATTTTATTTTGTATTTATATTTGTATAAATATAATTATTATTTGCATTTAACGGTAATTATTTCATATGGCTTAGATAAATATTTCGTTCAATTCACAGTTTAACATAAATAATATAGTATAAAATAGGTATAAATATAAAATAAAGAAAGATAAAAGTATAGATAAATATATAAATTGACTAAATGATAACAAATTATATTTATGTTATGTCGACTAGTAATGGATGTGTGATATGCGTAGGTCTTCTATTAGATTTGTATGTCCAGGGAGTTCAGCCATTGCACTGCATCTGTTGTAGCTCTGTGTAGCTCTTTCATTCCTCCTTGTAGTCGTCGGGTATTACAGTCATCAGTAATGTGGATAGCAGTTTGCTTTTCATAGCCGCAGTTACATCCTGATGTCCCTATTTATGGAGCATGTGTCCCGCTTTTCCATGGTCTGTTCGAAATCTATTTAATACTACCCATTCCTTTCTTGAGAGGTCAGTGTCCGGAATTTCTACCGTTGGGTTATTAATTAGGTTGATTTTATCAGGATTGCTGCTTTTCCACTCATTATTCCATTCTGTGTTTATATTGAATTTTTCTGATATTAATTTTTGGGCAAGCCTCCATGTAGGTTTCCTAGATTTTAGCCTTACGTTAGAGCCAGTGTTAATATCGTTATGTATTGGGAGTAAAATATTCGAGAGGCATTTAGTCCACTCTCGTATTAGTGAGTTGTATCAGTGTAGGTGAGATGGGTTTAAGTTACTCAGTACAGGCAGCCAAGCTGTAGGAGTAGATTTAACCGACCCAGTGATAATTCTCATAGCAGAATTCAGTTGGGTGTCTACTCTATTTGTGTAGCCACTCTGTAGCCAAACTGGTCAGCAATAGTCAGCAACTGAAAGTGTAAGCCTTATTGTTGATATTCTGAAGGTATTAGTGTCCCCCCCCCCCAATCGGAGTTTGCAAGTTTTTGAATGATATTGTTCCTTGTTTTTTTCAGTTTTGCTGCAGTATTTATCAGGTGTTCCTTGTAGGTAAGGGTTCTATCCAGGGTTACACCGAGATATTTGGGGTGTCGGGTATTTTTAACCACCTGTCCATCAAAATTGATATTGATTTTGTGATTGGCCATTTTATTATTAAGGTGAAATAAGGTTACTTCTGTTTTAATGGATTTGGCTTTTATCTCCAGCGTTTAATGTAGAGGTTTAGGGATTCTAGGTCTTTGTTGAGGGTTGTCTTACATAGGTCAAATGTTTTTGCTTAAGCTACCAAGGCTATATCATCAGCGTATATATATATTTGCCACAGTCTGTGGGTTGTATGTCATAAGTGTATATGTTAAATAATAGAGGAGCCAGGACTGAGCCTTGTGGAAGTCCATTATTTAATGTTTTTTGTTTGCTTTCGGTATCGCCAATGATCACTTTGAATAATCTGTTGCTTAGCATATTGTTTAATAAATTACCTAGAGTTTGGCATGGTATAATTCATAGAAATTTAGTAATCAATCCTTCACGCCATACAGTGTCATAAGCGGCCGTCAGGTCGCTGAATGCTGTCGCGGTTTTAAACTGTTTTTCGAATCCATTTTCAACTCGTGTAGTTAATGCAAGGACCTGATCGCAGCAGTTTCTTGCTGTTCTGAAACCCGCTTGTTCTATGGGGATGATAGAGTTTATTGGGTCTGAGATGCGATTGTAGAAAATACGTTCAAGGAGTTTATATACGATGCTGAGCAAAACAATTGCTCGGTAGGTTTGTACTTTATTCCTAGGTTTTCCTGACTTAAGAATAGCTATAATTTTAGTTTTTTTGAAATATCTTGGGAGTTTGTAGTTGTTTATGATGTCTAGTAGAATTTTGACAGCCAGAGTTTGACTTTAGGTCCACTATATTTCATGAATTCTGGATGGATAGATTTCATCAAAACCAGCTGCTTTTCCAGATTTCAAGCATTTGATTGCATTTGTTATTTCGCTATCAGTAAAATTCTTTGCAAGGATAGATTTTTGTTCAACATTGTGCTTGTTTTTTTCGTAGTTCAGTTTTGACTTTTGTTATATATTTGCTATTAATTTTTGCTTTAGAGAGTTCGATTATTCGGTTAGCAAATGTATTTGGCTAAATTTCGATATTATATTTTTTCTGTTTGCAGTTGGGATCGATTTTCCTGAGCAGGTTCTACGCTTTTCTGCTAGAATGTTTGAAATCAATTTCTTCTACTGTTTTAATCCATCGGGTTTTTCGTGAATTTCAGAGTGCATCAGCTGTATCTGGATTATTGTTTATATGGTATTCATTATATAGGTCATCACTCTCTTTGCTCCATCCCGGAATGTACTCTTTTCTATAACCCCTTGGGATGCATTTCTTTACTGTTTGGATGACCATCTTGACAAAGCGATCATAGTTATTAGCTTTTGGTTTAATCCATCTTATGTTGTCATCTAGGCGTTTTCTGTATTTATTTCAATCTGCCTTGAGGAAATTCCAACAAGGTTTTGGGATGGGTTTTGTGATTGGTATTTGGGTGCCGACTTTGATCAAGACCGGTCTGTGTTGGCTTCGAGGGAAGTCATTGAGAACTTGTCTATTTGTTTTTACTGGGAATCCATGGTTGTTTTTTGTCACGAAGTAGAGGTCAGGGTTATAATCTTTTTGCCATCTTGCGGATTTGAATGTACCTACATCTTTTAGGTCGATTATGAGAGCTAGGTCATTTTGTTCTGACCACCAGTATAGTTTAATCCCATTTTCATCGTAAGCGGTATAACCCCATGCGTTATGGTGGCTATTAAAATCTCCTATAATGAGTGTAGGATGTTGTACACGAAGGAAAGTTGTATCTGTCCACACCTGGAGATTTGTAGACGTTTATTATATTGATTTCTCCTATTCTCAAATGGATAAGTGAGATGTTATTAGTTACTGAAATGTTAATATGCATCCAATCAGAGATATCTACCTTGATATATGTTGCAGTTCCGTATTTATTGTGGTATGTGGCGCTTGTTAGTCTGAAGCCAGCAATATTGCCTCTGTTTAGGAGATCTTCTTATTTTTCGGCATGTGTTTCTTGTAAAAGTAAGACTTATTTTGTTATCATTTAGTAGTCTGGATATGTATTCAGCTTTATTACGGCTAATGCCCTCTATATTGAGTTGTAAGATGTGGAGCTGGGGGCCCACTTCTCAAGTCTGTTGGTTCTGAAAAGGACCGTTTTTATGTTGTCTATGGTTAGTTGATTGAATGTTATGTGTCATCGTGTGGTCTATGACAGTACGATAGAGCCAGGTTTGGTAAATCTTTTGCCGTCTAGGACGTTGCCCTTTTAAGGTAATAAGTATTTGTTTAAACTGAAATTTTTACCATTTACTTTCTTTAATAATATACTACTTATAATATCATGTTTACTATCTCTAATAACTCTTAACGAATACTCACTGTATACAAATGTGTAATAACTTTGTAATAATATTATTTTTAAAATTTTTATTACGTCTTTTTAGATAACTATTGAATAAATATTAATATTGTTCCGGTTATTTTATTTTATTTTTTCTAAGTGACAAGTGTTGACAAGTGGACATGTATTTATCTTTTTATTTATGTCGATGGAACTATGAGAACCGGCTGATTTTTTGGTTGGACTTTTATTTTTTATTTTTTGCACTCCGTTCGATCAGTATTGTAAAACGATACGAATTTAGAAAAGATATTCAAAATCGGTACGAAATATATACAAGAGTGGAAGGACTACTACTAAAAAAAATAAATATATTTCTTTATTTCTATAAGTTTTTATTTAATATTTTAAAAATTTTGGAAATATTTTAAAAAAAAAAAAAAAACTGAAATAAAATTTAAAAAATGGCGATGTAGTTTTCAAATAGATTTTTTGTTAAATTTAAATTCAAATTTATTTCCAAAATTCTTATTAAACTCAAAAAATATCTAATTGAACCGAAATTGGATAAAAAATAATTCTTGTTCTATAAAATGTATGGTTTTTCGAATTACAGTTCCACACTCAATTTGAAAATAATTTTAAGTGATTCCACTGAATAAATGGTTACTAATCACTCACATTTTCGTTTAATTATTTAATACAAACGTTCTATGTTCATCGATACTTTATTGTAGTTAATACTTCAGTATACAATAATTATATGCATTACTATATTGTTATGTACAACATTTTTTAGTATTATAATAAATAATGTAAACTTATATACATTCATAATAATTGTTGTAATATCGTATATATTTTCCACTTAAACATGATGTGGAGGTATATCATGCATACCACTATCGCGGACCCGCGCCTGCTCTCTACCCAGCCACAACCCGGGTGACGACAACACCGTTCCGACAAAGCCCCCCCCTACCTCGTACACCAGGTAGAGGTTTACGAGTACAGGGTATTGTTGCCGGAAACTGGTGACACCGTACCAACGAACTTAACTTCGCGTTTCACTTCCCACAGCGGACTTTCGTTTCCCTTGTGGTGGAACCTTTTCCTCTTTTGCAAAACCGCAATTTTCTATTGTGGGAGTAAAATTTCGACCATCGATCACACGAGTCAACGACCATACCACGTTGAATACACCAGTTTTCGTCAGATCATTGAAATCCAACCACGTCAATCATCGGCAAACACTTATTAAAGGGTAACTATCAACCGAGGCTAATAGCGTGTCATGTCAAACATCGTATAAACGCAACAATAGTAATAATAAAAATATTGCCGGGGTTAAACGATAACTAAAATTCTTCGCGGGTTGTTTAAAAAGTTTTTTTCTTTTAATGCGTTTTGCACCACAGTGGCCGACGATTTCAGAACTCGGTCGTTTCTGAGATGCATGGTGCTCGGCAAGTATACGTACAATTAATTAAGCAAAAAAAACCGTCTTGGCAACTAAGGAGTAACTCCATCTTATACTGTTGCTGTTTAAACGCATGCACGTAAAACGTAAAATATTACGTGTATTATATTATTATATTTATTTTCCCATGACCCAGCTCTTACGCTCAGTGTGTTTTGTCACTCAAATCGTTTGTTACTTTTGATATTATAATGTAATTTGTATGCACACCGCATTCCGGAGGAGAGACTTGTATTTTACGAATTAATAAATTACAACGAGCGCCCGAATGTGAAAAAAAAAAAAAAAAAAAAAGTAAAAATTAAAAAAAAAAAAAAAAACCGAAAATCGCATATTCCTTTTGCGGCTTCAGATTTTTATCGTATTTCAAATACGTAATTTTATATTATACCATATGACGTACGTTTACTCGCGCGTAACATGTAAATGCATTTTGTAGAAATGAAAACTTTCATCCCGCGATTCGAGGGAATTAGTTCCTCATCTTAAATGTGACAATGGAATCGTTGATTGCCAAAGCAGACGCGGATTTGTGGCGACCAAAAAGAGGAGTTTCACTCCGGTGGCGCGTTAGTGAATCGCGACTGGATCCAATCGAAATCGCTTGTAAATTTAGCATTATATAAATAAAATATGACGTATTTTAATACGCGGTCGTTGCGATATTACGCGTGTAAACGTGCGAAAATCGATGGGGTAAAAACCATTTTATCGCATGAAATGAAATTATTATTATCGTTACAAATATCTTTGGTTAAAAATAAAAATTTATATTTTTACGCTTGATTTCACTTCCTCTTCACCATCAGTTACGTCCCGTCCACCACGCTTTATCTCGTACGTTATGCTGACGAGCGCTGAAACATCACGTGGGGTTCGAAAATTAAACGATTTTAAAACACGATATTTATTTGCGTATTGGCAGGTGGTTTTGGCTAATTCGAAATAAAATAATGTGCACTTTTTGTTGATTGATTGACACTGCATATTATATAATTCGTATAGCTAATATATTTATTTTAATTTATTTTTTAACTTTGAAGTCATGATGTAACATATCGCGATGTTAAATAAATTCCATTGTTCTACGGACGCACCGACGGTTTAAAATGTAGGCGTTATGAAAATTTAATGAGTGATGATCCGATTATATTATTTGTTAGCATCGCGTGTCTACTACTAATTTGTAACTGATAAACTTATCAACTAACTATCAATTTAGGAATAAATTCGTTGATAGTATATTATAATAACAGTGTTACTCAAAAGTTTCAACAAAAAATATTTACTGGGACAAAAAAATATGGCAAAATGCAATTTACTTTATGTTTGTCCTTCGTATTATTCATATGAACATTATTCAGTTTTTAGTTCGATAAATATAAATTATTTTTATTCATTTTCCTAACCACTCGTTGTTATAATGTCATAGTTAAAATTAGGAAAGATGATTAAAAAATAATCTTACGGAATTATACGGAAATTTCATACGGAATATGATTCTAAAGTGTCGAAAAAATATTGAATAATTTTTAATTATTTACACCTAGAAATGGTATTACATTGCATTTATAGCTAGAAACATATGTGGGCAAAAACATCACTGTTAAATACTATTTAAAAGATATTAAAACCAGGGCACTAATATTATCAACATTATGATAAAAATAAATTTATTATTATTAAAGATATTATTGACATATGGTCTCACATGTTGTAGAATTATTTTTAATTATAATTTTAATATCACTTGCAAGTTTTTTGAGTGATGATATTATAATTAATGTGAGATAATGTAAATACTATTATACAATGATTAAATTATTATTAAAAGAAAAGTGTACGAGTTGTAGAGGTCGGTGGTAACACGGCGCAAAATTTAGGCAATATAGTAGCACCTGGGCGTTGCGTTCGACAATATAATATATTAAAAATCTTCAAACAAGCTCTAAACTAAAATGTAAAAACATTCGAATCTTGAATAATATAAAGATAAGTAAAAAATCGACCTTCAGTGCCACCACTTCGGCCAAATCCCTCTTAATATTCTACTTAGACGATGGCAACCCTGCATATTTAACAGGTATTTTTATAATAAATTCTGTTTGAATTTTATTTACACTTTTATTGATTTTAATTAATTTTTCCTTGCTTTTCAAGTGTTTATCCGTGACACGAAGTAGAACCAAAATAGATGTTATATATAATTTCAAAACGTTATAGTATTACTTAATAAATATTTAAAATTTTATTTAAGAAGGCATAGGTAGCAGTTTACAATAAATTATGGTTCTACATTATTATGATTCTTTAGATTTTATAAGAATTTTATTGCTATTCGTTCCCCTCTTTTTGTAATTTCTTTTAACAACATTGCAATATTTAATGCCATAATATATAGTGAATAGGTCAAGACTAAGTTTTAATTTTAACTTAAATTAATTAATATAAATGTTATAAAAAAAAAAAAAAATAAATATTGATATCGTATACTTGAACTCTGATTAATCAATTTATTTTATATATGTTAAATTTTTACATAATTTAGAGTATTATCAATGGATATTTTCTGTAATCATGTGAACTCACATCATAAAATTATTTTTGTTAAATTTACTTATTATATTATAAATATATATTGTAAAAAGTTTCTTTAAAAAAAAAAAAAAAACCCGATATAAATACGAGTAGCATAGTATTTATGTAAATATTTATCTTTCCAATTTTTCTTATGTTAATACTAAAATTGAGACTTTATTAGCGGAAAAGTAAGTTGTTTTTTTTGTAGTGTATTTGTACATCTGGCATAGTAAACGGTGAATGAAGAATAGACAAATCTAATATTAATAATGATACTCGTACCGATAAGTAAACTATTAAATTTTATAGTGATTAAAAAATGATCGTGTCATACTTGGAATTATTGTTTTTTTTATTTTTGGAATGCTTGTGAGAAATTAAAAATATCATTCTAAGCGCCAGTCTACCAAAACATGACTGGGCATAGTTTTGTAGATGAAAAAAAATAAGGCAAGACAACGATTTTAATTTATAAATTCATGACTGTATTGTACATTTTTTAATTAAAATCACAACTACACAAATATGGAAAGGGAAAATCAATCAGGGCTATCGAACATTGAAACTACCTAAAGATATTATTGTTCACATTATTCAAAATTTAACATTTTACATCTAATGTGAAAACCTAACATATAATGTAATACGAGAATTTCGGGTTTTCAGTTATCTTGTCTAAATATTTCAGAGTTATAACTATTATTCAATTTGAACGTTTGTGAAAGTCATTAGTAACACAATTGTCGACCAAACTTATTTCAAGTAGAATAATTATTTTGGCTATTTCTTAGAATCGTGACTTTCATATGCTCCATTCCGCTTTTAGAGTCTCGTATCGCATACATGGTATTATAATGTACAAGTATAATAATACGCTTACATTTCTATTCAACGTAACAATACAGTAGTTCACGGGTGGATTTATGAAAGGCTAATAAAACTTACACCCTGCAAAATCTACATCCACGCGGAATTAATATTAATACAGTGAACAAGATTAATTGGAATCGAACGATGTGTCATAGCGGTGTCGTCCGTGAGAGTTGACATTTACAGTATATTAACCATGTATATTATACTATTGATACATATAAATTGTATTATATATTAAAATGGTCGAGGGATCATTGAGTAAATGATGATTCGTAAAAATATTGGCCAAAAATATCGAAAGACTGTACAAATAAAATATTACTACATAGGAGAATTGAACGTGGTTTATAGTTTAAAGGTCAACTCGTGATTAACGAATTGGTCGAAAAAGTGAAGAAGTAATCTAAAAAAAAATATATATATATATATATATTCAATCGGGTTCATTATATATTCGTCATATTATCTTTATGTTTTGACCAAAGCATCAAGAAAAAACATGATTTTTTCGAAATACAGACAATCATTGCACAAATATTTACAAAGGCTGTCTGGGGGTCAGTGGATATCCTATTCAAAACATTGTAAACCATTATTTCTAAAATAATTCTGCTCGTCGAAACATTGAATACTGGCGACCCACATGGTAACAGGAATATTTGTAGATCAACTAAATCGATCATCAAACTGGTACGAGTTTCGAATTTATGATTATTATATTTCAATTTTTTTGTGATATATGAAAATAGAATCACACGTTACTATTTAAAAAAAGAAGAGTTATGCTTAAAATATTTTTCATACAAAAAATTACGTTGTTTTTAACGTTGGAAATTGTGTACACAATGGATTCAAAATGTATAGCTTGAAAAAAGTTTTTGAAAAAAAAAAAAAATGCAGATTGACCGAGAAGACGACAGAAAAATATAAAATTTTTATTAAAAATTAACGAATAACATCCATGTTTTTACGATTGAATAATTCGTGTTTTGTCATCGTGTTTTCTCCGAGCAGTCACACGTGCCGGGTAAATTAATCGTGAAAATACGTTGTCACCGCCACGCCAGTAGACGTCAGAAGCGGAGACGTCGAGAAATAGTCCATCGTAGACGTCTCTCTAACAACGAATTCGTTTGATTTAATTTTTTTATTATCTTTTATCATGTTTTTCTTCCTAACATCTACCGAAGAAAATTCAATCAGATACAGGCGCTGATGGAAATCCTTACATTCTGATCGCGTTCACTTGATAAATGACGATCTCGAGATGATTAATTGCGTGACAAAACCAATACGGGCTGAAGCACGGTACGTAATGTCGTCACCCTTCCAAGCCAAAATCGGTTCGAACGACACACTTATCGTCTTGCGTGGATCGCGACCTCGCGAAAACGGCAAATAAAGATAGACGCGCGGCCTAAGGTCGTACGTGGCTCGTGCGATTCGATGAACGAACAGCGCACGAATCTTACCGATATTTCGTTGGAGTTACGCGAGTTGTGCGCGCGGCACGCCGAAATCGTTATAACGTACCGCGTGCTGTAATCGAGACCTTGGCCGTAGTGGTACGAACGTATCATAAAACGACGTGACGATATCGATGCGACGTTTTATTGCACGGCCGTGGCTCGGGCGGAATGAAAACGGATTTGTTGTCATCAGCCTGTATGTAATGTAAATCGTATTCTTGATCCGACGCCGAACGTTCGACAGCCGTTATTACGCCGTGCGCACGTTGTTAACATCGTCCGGCACACAAGTCTCGAAATGCCGTCGCGATACCCGTGCGGACGGGTGACGACGGTTCATGTGAACACGATTGGTCTTCCCTCGCGATAAAATAACGGACGTTTTGAGCACACCGCGAACGGGGTTTTTTTTTTTTTTGGCATGGAAACGAGCGAGTCGTGATGAATGAGTGGACGCGCTGCGGGCGAAAACAGTGTCTGGAAAAATGTGCGAAAACGGTGACCGTGTTACACAGAAGTAGTGATGCGCATCTGTGTCTCAACGTATGACGATCGTATTCAAACGGCCGAACCGTGGGATTACGTTTAAACGTACTAGGTACATCTACCGGAATTCGTCACTAGTTTTCAAATAGTTCTTATTGCGGTACCGTGAACTCGATTCCGGGCGATAACGTTACGGTTGACGGTTGTTATCGATAACAGTAAAACGGGTACGAGTGGGCCCGTGCGACGAGCGGTTTTACAAACGACTCATACCTTGGTGTGGCTAACACGCGTTCGTAGAAAATATAACACGGTGCCAACACTCCGGTGGAGAGAGCACGTTTCCGGCCCGAGTGAAACCTCGCTGGCGGTACACGTCCCGTCACAACACGGCAAGAAGGTATCGCATGGCGGTCGCCGCACGCATGTTCGACTGGACCATACGAATGAATCCGGAGGGACGATTGACGGACCGTGTTCGAAACGCTTCCAAGTGAAACAACACGATACCGTTTACCGGGCCGAGTTCCGTTCGAGTAAATCTTTTGCGCGTTTCCGACGAATATAGGAAAGCACGGCGCTCGCGTCGATCGACCTTATATCGTTCTCCTGATCGGTGACGATAGTTATGAAATACACGATGGGAAATCGCTATTCTTTCATTTCTTCTCCGGATCATTGCACGCGCCTTATTATCGTATCGCATTTGTTTACATTCAAGCGGTAAAGGAGATTTACGACTGTTTGCGAGAACAGGAACGTGAAAATGTCGGTGGAGGGATCCGGACCCCTTAGATATCTCCCCTCTTCGGACATGTGCCTGTCTTACGTCCACCGTCCACACGTCTGTCTTGGTGTCTACTTACGTAAATCGAATACGTACTGATGTGTAAGACATTCATTGGTTTCGGAAAACAATGCGGCATTTACTCGAAATGGGATATTACGCGTCCATAGCTGTTGGTGTTAGAAAATCAGTTTCGCAGACGGACTCGAAGGAATCGTAAAATCCAAACGCTAGACATTGTGATGTGATCATTTATATAAAACTTTAGCTTTGTATCGGTACTGTGAAATATGACTGCGGTTAGATTTTACATTTTTTTTTAGTACTAAAAAGTAACATTTTAAAATTCATAACTTCGATAAAAACTTTCACGAAAACTAATGAAAATATTCTTAAAGTTTCTTGACTTTCACTGATTCAACATATTATTCAAAGGTTTTAAATTATAATCTACAATGTCGAGAACAAAATAGAAATCATTTTGATAATAGTAGGTATAATATGGGATTTCTTTGTTTACAATTTTTAATTCATAAGCCGAAAATGTGCTACCGTCCAATCGAAATACAAATAAATGGTTATACCGAGCAAAATTTTTTCTTCATTTCTTTTTTAAACTTTTTTATTAAAATTGATGGTGCCTCTTTTCCTCTGGCTACGTATTTTTAATATTTTTTCATTTCGTAATTTTGGGACGTTATAAAAAAGCTTTCAAAACTGTAGAATTCGTTTTTCGATTTTTAAACCAGTAACAAATAAGATCATCAATTCGTATACTGTATGCAAAATCGATAGGTTTCACCGCAATAATAATTATTATCTTGTTACATTTGCCAGATAAACGGGTCAGTGAATGACGCACATTTAAACGGCACTAAAGTACTAGAACACCGAAAGACTCCATCAATCCGTACCGGAACCGACTATCGTTTGTGCAGGTAATGACCACTAAAGGGGTAGTGGGTATTCCATGTTATTAGGTAATCGTCACTGTAGTTCTGCAATCGCAAAATCGTCGCGTTTTATCCGTTATTATGGAATCGAATAGATGATTTACGGCGGTTGTAAGCGTACACCGTAGTGTGTAGCGATAATGCGATGATTTCCGATAAAAATATTTTATTCATCGGACGCCATGCAGATTATACGTGTTTGCGTTTCGGATGATATGTGCTACACACAATGTGGAGACCCGGGAGGCCATGAGAAATGTGATATTTTTATTTTATTTTATAATTCACTCGGACGTGTGCAGCTTTCGAATCGTGCGCGTACTTGTTGTCGAGGACGACGAGACCGCGCCGGGGCAAAGATGGCCGACTCCGAACTGCGGAAGCGCGTCAGATCGATCGACATGAACGCGTTTAATAAAAGAATCCGCAATACATACGTTGTACGTATTATATTTTAATATACATTTGTGATGCACTACATAATACGAAAACATTTATAACACGCGCATCGTGGTCGTTGCGCCATAATTTCGTTTTATTGCGTTATCGCGCCTACGCTTAATATTTTACGTGTATACGATTTCTAGTGACGATGCTGCGCGCGCTCGCCCGATCACGATTCAAACGGTGTCACGCGTATCAAAAAAAAAAAAAAAATAAAATATATATATTTTGCACGACGATTGCCGGAACCATTACACCGACGGCGATGATGATAATAGTATTAATAATAACTATAGAAAAAATAACAGTTTATCATACTTTGGGACCTCATCGTTGGTTTCTGGTAGAATTTCTTCTCTGGCTTTTTCGGCCTGTACGCTTGTATCTTGGGTTTTCTTATTTTTATTTTTACTTTTTATCGTTTAACGTGTTTATTTCTTGGTTTCATATACTATCTAATAAAATGTTATTTTCTCGAGAGCGTTTTCATTGTTTTAATACCGAGAAAAATCTATGAAAATATCGCCAGATAGATTAAAGTATTGTACGTTTATATAATGTAAGCGTTTGCTATTAATTTAATTAATTTTATTACTATTATTTTTCAACGATAAAACTCCGTCTATTAAAATAATAATATTGTTTACGCGGAAAAATGAAAATACGGCCACGAGGATCGTTATATGATTTTATTTTTATCAAAAATTATACTCTTCCTACACCGAAACAATCCCTCGAGCGTAACGCGAATTTTAAAAAAAATATTTGGAATCACATTGCTATTACATTTTTTTCTCTCTCTAAATCTATATAAACGTGAATAAAAGTCACCCATAATAAATATAACCGATGTCGTTCTCGTTTATTATCGTATAGTATTTTTCCGAAAAAATAAAAATTAATTGGTATCGACATAAGGTGACGCGCCATAATTAATGCGAATACTTTTAAATCGTTTCATGTGCGTACACATGTATTACATCGTTTTGGGGATAAATCGAAAAGAAAATTATTTGATTATTTCGATGACAAGTAATGGTTGTTAGAAACTACGAGTAAACACAATAATATATTCTACGTAAATTCATGCAAATTATGTTCTGCACATGTGGTCCGTAATTTTAATAGCCGTTTTAGGCATCGCATTATAACTGTATACACGCACCATAGAGTTATATCGGGTTCGGTCGTTGGTAATTAAATCACGTTAGAATTAAATTCAATCCTGGTGTTACACGTAAGCCAAACATACAGTTTGAGTATTGGGAAAACGTAAAATATTTAAAGTTAAAAAATATCGTATTTTAGTATACGATTTATTGATTTATTCACATTTACGTGTATTATTCGATCATTGCATTCATGTTAACCTCAAACGAGCGGCTATATATTACAATAATGTTTCGTCATACTACCAATCGTTGAACATTACATACGATTTTGACAACGTAAGTACTCGTTATAATGAAGTAGTATTACTTTTCCAATAACGATATAGATCCAAAATTAGGAGAAAATTGGTGGGTAGATGCAGTACGTTCCCGTGTTTCTCCCCTGTAAGTAGTGTTATCAAAATGTCGACACGAAATCAAACAGCTTTAATCCGGTAACCCGATGTCGATAAAGCTCCTGGTAAAATCAGAAAAACAGTTCTTTTCAGAGCCACCCCCTTGACTACCGTGTATATAATTACGGGGGAAAAAAATACAAGAGAAAAGAAAATTTCCTTCAAAAAAAAAAACTTGACATTCCATCCATTAAACCCGTAAAAAACTACAGACCAATATTGTTACTGTAAATTATATATATATATATATATATATTATATTATATTTAAACTGTTTGAAAGATTCCTATTAAAGAGAATCCAGGCACAAATAGTTTACGCAAAGAAAAAGCTAAAATTAGACAAGGAAAAAGGTTCTCTGAAAAAGATCTGTTTTTGGTAACGCACGTTTGAAAATGGCTTTCAAAATCGCCTAAAATCAGGTGCGGTGTGTATGGATTTAACTTTACCGAGTCTATAGAGGAAAAATGGAAGGAGAATTAGGTAGACGATAGAGTTCGCAACCAATAATAGAAGAACCTATCCATAGAGTCTCTGAATTCGATCTCCCAAGAGCAGAATAGACTATACTTAACATAATGAGGACGGAACAGGGTAGATACAAATACATCATGCATAAATGGAGTATGGTGGACTCACAAGACTGCGCTTGTGGTTATGCATACAAAGAGACCTATTGCATAAGAATGTTCACTTTCATGGTTCGAAAGCGGCATTGATGGAATCCATGAAGCCGGAGAATAAGCTAGAGAATGACAAAAAAATCTAATCTAGATTCACGCTTATGAACCAAAATTTAGAGTCAATTAATTACTCAACTAAATGTTTAACTCCAATTATTGACTATCTATATTAATATTATCTACTATAAAATTTCTTTTACTATAGTTAATGTTTTTATTGTTATTGTTACTAATCACTTTTCATTATTTATTATATGCCTATATATTGAATCCCATTTCCTTATGAAATAAAGAAATGAGGTAATTATTGGTATAGTTCTGATCCTTGTATACTAATTCTATAATATGTAACTTCCCAAAAATGAATTGAAATGTATTCGAAAAAATTAAATGCTGCATTTACTACGCAGAAGTTTTAAAGACGATTTGGAATTTTCCGTCATTGGATTTGTATACTTTAACTGACGAAAGATATATTTCAGAATTGTTCGTACTTTTCATTAATAAACTATATTTTAATCAATCAATATAAATGACTTATATAATTAACATATTTTTCCAGATGTAATTTCGTAGATTATTAATTGTCGTTTTTATAAATTCTATAGAAGTAACTTTTTGAAGTTATTCAAACGCTTGTCTCAAGCGTTTTATCTAAGATTAAAATTCTTGTTGTATTATACAAGTATCATTTTTAGGGTAGAAAGTATTCTGCAAATTAAATGTAAATTGGTTATAGTTTTTTGCTTGTCATTATGAAACTTTTTAAGAACAATAATTTTATTGTATATTGATTCGATTAAAATAATATTTCAAGACATAATTATTTTTGAAAACATCTTTTTAAATTCCTCAGTAGCATGTTTCGTGTTTCAATCGAATGAAAACAAACAAACGACTGTTGTACATACACCTGATAATTTCGTTTAATATGGCCCATAAAAAAAGTTTATTACTATCTCTGAATAAAAGATGAATTAAAATAATTTAAGTGAATTGTAAAAGAAAAAGAAAGAAAAATGTTTTTTTGTTTTTTTATTTTTTTGTCACAATAATTCGTCTGATATTTTATGTTGACAATTTATAAATATTTCAATAAATGTTATTATTACGGACGGAAATTGTTGCTAATATTTTCGTAGGAAATAAGTGACTGTTTTATTGTATTTTAATCAAACACACTGTATGTACATACTACATTGATGACCATTCATGAAATTCGCTGATGTTCTAAAAAAGGGATTTTGAAAATGTTTATCGTATAAAAATCTCACAGAAATACTTTATATTATTATATTTATTATTTATTTTTATGTCTTACGGCAGAGAATAGTACTTTTATACGGTTTGATTATACTTAATGTTGGAGCGATGAAAGAGAATGGTGCGTACCGAGCCATTACGAAATATCACGAAATCTGCAGATAAGAAAAAAATAGCGTTATTCAAAGGGATATAGAAAAATAAAGCCATGAAATAAAAATATGTCTGAAGTCTTGTTAGACTGTAAATATTTTAAATATATATATTTTTTTTTTTTGGTCTTCCTTAGATTTTAATCTATGAAAGTTCACCTGCATATTTGAATGTTGAGAGCATTCCGTACAAAAAATGTTTCAAAACGAATGTTATCCCATTATACGTCTTAGAAATATTGTAAGTAAAATACGCCAAATGGTAAGATAATTTAAATGCTTATGTTCGTATAGGTTGAATTATATGGGTGCTGAGGTAAACCACACGATGTTTATGATTAACACTTACGCAGAAGTTACAGAAATATAACATTAATCATAATATTTTACTTGATATTCAATATTAGTTCGTTATTATTATAAATATTATTTTTTTTGTATTGTTTTAAATTATATTTTCATATTTATGAAACAAATAAATATATATATATATATATACGATGTATATATTTGGTATATAATATGGTCGTATCGTAATGCTTAATTGACAAAGATTCACTAAAAAGATAAATAAACACATATATGTATTTACTTCCTCTTGTTAACGAATTTGATTAATTTAAAAGGGCGCACAATTATTCGGGTACACCGACATATACTAGTATTATAATTATTTCATCTCGTACGGTTCATGGAGATTTAATATATACATACGACATTCATTAATTTTCCATTTGAATTCGATTGGGGGGAAAGGAGAAGGAGAAAAACCGTTTCGACGTGTAGGCTGTGGTGTTATGATACAATATAATAATATTGTTATAGCTTCCGGTTGTTATATTACGTACTCGATTATTGTCGTTGTATTTTCGTTGCGCACGCGGTGTGTATGGCAATATACTCGATATTATGTACGTAAATCTGAGAAACCGTGAAATCGGTGAGTGGGTTATAAAATAAAAACATACTATTCTTATCGTGCGTACAGTATAGGTTCATAGCTTTCCGACAAGATTTAAAAAGGGAAAAAAATGATTTCAGATCTTTTGTAGATTTCAAGAGTAGATCTAAAATGTTGCATTTTTTTGAATCATATTTTTCATCAAATCCGCACACGAATATTTATGAAATGTATTGAAACCGTTCACGCTGTTTTGTTTACTTATTGTTTAATTTAATTTTTTTCCAAATCGCTTATATACCTACAGCAAAGAATGTACATTTTTTAGTGTACTTTTGTGTTTTATATAAAAGCATTTTACTTAAATAATGGTGTATTAGACAAGCCGATTACAACGTATATAATTTTTGAAAAAATTGTGTTTTGGAAAAAAAAAGGTTAGGGAAGGTTCGTATTCATTTTCATTTCGTTAAAGTTGTACGAATTAATTTTTTTAGTGTGTATACACTCAATTGTTATTCACCGATTCGATCAGTAATCAGACAACAATGGAGTTAATAATACGATATCTATAATAGTAAGCGGAATTCAACAGGCGATAGAAATTATTCGTAGTACACCTTGCATCTTACATCTTGTTCAGTCTATTTTGAATACGATATCGTTCGTATCATGTAATGTTCGTAAATGTCTACATTTCAACCGCTTGGTTCTAATCTTGTTACGACGATCGGGATTGATTTCTTAACTAATATTATTGGAATGGCCATCGTGTTTATATTTTTTATTTATCGGATCGTTGTTTTTCGATTTTGATCATCAATCCACATCAGCTCGGATGATTTGGATTAACTTCAAACTGTCGTTTTTCTATACATTGCCATACCACGTGGTGAACGTGCTTTTCCGAACCGTATTTGACCACAACAATGGTAACGAATATTGAACAGTTGCTGTCATCGGTCGGACAGCTGGTAAAGCATAATATGATGTGCGATTTGTGTGTTTATGCGAAAAGAGTAACGCCGGGAAACGGACATTTCTTGATGGTAAAAGATGCGAAGAGATCGAAATATGTACGATTTGGGCGAACGCAGTGGGTGACGTTTGGTGGTTGATCGATTGGTTGATCTTTTGATAGTTTCCAACTCAAACACGTGGTAAATGATCTAAATTCTTTAGAAACACAGCCGTCGTGGCTAATAAATATCACGGTATAATCACGTAATAAATATCATAAATTCGATATTGTCCGTGTCGGTCGCTGGGCATCCAGCGGGCGGTCTTGACCAGCGCCCAGCGATAATAAACGGCCCACGCCCAACTCCGCAACGACTATTATATAATAATAATAATAATAATAATATATAATGTACACAAATAATAATACTATGATAACGCGTAGAGACTACATAATATTTACTATATACATGTACATACGCCACTGACAGTGTACACAACTACTACGCGGTGATAATAGTATGGAGCGTATGCACTGCAAGAAGTTTAAGGGACCGAATATACGTTGATCTCGAGGAATTATGGAGTCGCGGCGCCGTGTAATCGCCGATAAACATAAATATACATATATATATATAGCGTCAGGAAAGGACGGACAAAGTACAATAACAATAAAACGTGATATACTGCCGATACTTTTGTCCCTTTTCTTACTGCCTCTTTTCCCGGGTGTGGTGTATATATGTATAAACGCACTGATCATCCTCTACTCATCCCTTTTCTTTCTTGCTTACTTCTACTCATTCACTCTCTCTCTTTCTCTTTTTCTTCTTTTCTATACATGAATATATACATATTTATATTATTTATTTAATCTATTCCTCTCGATTGATGTTTTCCCTATTTTTTTAGAAGCAATTCTATATTTTTCCTATTAAAAAATTAGGTGATATAAAAAATATCAGAAATTATAGGCCAATTTTTAAATTATCTATTAAAACTAAAGTTTTCGAAGCTATTATTTCTAAAAAAATATCCAACCTATTATCTTAGAGTATTAATTTGTCTCAGTATGGATTCTTACCTAAGCACTCTATCCATATTAACTAATTTTTTAGTCTATCAGAATCTTCTTGTCAACAGTCTAGGCATTCCGATTGATGCAATTTATACTGATTTTCACAAGGATTTTGATAAAGTAAATCATTCTTTAATGTTTATTAAGTTAAAATATTTTAGTTTTAAAAGAAATTTTCTAAATTGGTTATATTCATATCTTATAAATATAACTTAAATATTTAAAAAATTGTCTTTTTATTATTCTATTGAATATTCAGTTAATTATGGAGTTTTACAAGGACGCATTTAGGTCCATTTCTATTTTTAGTATTTATTAATGATCTTCCTCTTATTTTGTATTAATATGTAAACATTTTAATGTTAGTTTATTATGTCAAATTAAATCCACGGAAGCTTTGAACATTTTGCAATCTAATTTAAATAAGTTGGTTTCATGAAGTGAAAAAAACTATCAAAGTTTAAATTAGAATAAATGTAATATTTTAATTTTTTCGCGAAGTGAAAATCCTTTTTTACACAACTAAGTAAATAATGATCATCTTCTCGATATATTTTATTCAATTAAATATTTGGATATTTATTTTGAATCTGATTTGTTTTAAAATTTATTCATAAAATGAATATTAATTAATCCTATAGAATGTTAGGTTTTATAAACAGAAATACTAAGGACTTAAGTTGATTTTTAGTTGATAAAACTCTTAGTATTTAAAAACTTATATTATTCTCTATAAAGATCTAATCATGAATATGGTCCATTAATTTGGTCTAATTATTTGTCTACTCATGTAAAGGAACTTGATAGCATAAAACTTACATTTTTTAAAAAAAAAAAAATTGCTTATGATAATCATTGCCCGATCTCTAAGTACTTTTTAATCATTAAACGAAATTATTTAATCAATATGTTTATTCATAGTATTTTAAATAGCTTTATAGATTGCCCGAATATTTTAAGATAAATTTGTTTCAGAATACCTGGTAAGAATACAAAAAATTTTGATTTGATTTTCATTCCTAAATTTAAGTTAAATAGTGGCACAAATTAATTTTTTTCCAAAGCTTTTTTAAATGTAAATAAAATCTCCGCTAATCTTAATTTTTTTGTTTTATCTCGCCAAATTTTTAAGGCTTTAACTGTTATTATTAAAACGTGAAACTTAATGAATTTTTATTTACTTATATTGTTATACTTGTTTTCTGTTGTTTTTATGATGTTTCTAAGCATTTGTAATTATATTAAATTAATTATATTAAATGTTTTTTTATTTTTGTTTCTATTTGCCAATATAATTATTAAAGTTTTTTTGTAAAAGGGCTTTTGCCGTTGATTATTTAAATAAATAAATAATATGTATCTGAACAATGTCGACGATAACTACGACCTCTAAGTCGACGTTGTACTCGTATTACATTAGCATGAGCGAATGTCGGAGGAAAAAAACCTTCGCTTGCTCGCTTTTCTGTCAAATAACAACAGGACAGAGTAGGAAATATACTTGTAATTGTTATTAGTATTGTTCCGGCTATGGCAAATGGTGGCACGAACCGTTTGCGTAAGAACTGAGCGTGTGCAAGCCACATACTCTTATCGTCGTCGCTTATGGGAAGAGAACTATATTCGGTGTACAATGATACCACACATCATTGAGTCTTTTGTTTGTCCGACATGCGAAAAAAGCGGTGGCAAAAAATTCGTATAGAAAATAGCGAAATGCCGAAACGCGAACTAAAAATAAATCTTAAAAAAAAAAAAAAAATAGTTACAGTTCATAGTGGCTAGCAGCTTCGTCGATAAGATCACACAAACCAAATTCTGCGATTTACGATGTCGTCGGCGTGGCGGCAATCTTCCGAGATTCACACACACACACACACATATAGGCGTAGATTGTAATTTTTTAAAATACTAATGGACAGTATTCGGTAAACTATATGTCGTTATAACTTTGACAATTGAATTATTGATAGAAATATAATCTTAGATTTAAATAAACATCATATTATGTAAGATTCAGTTATTTAGTTATGAAAGAGATCGTTATTTTGGGTGATAATACGTTATTTGATTGATATTATGCAACTAGTACATTCAATTCCATATTGAATAATGTTGAATAGGTAGTCTGTAGTTATCTAAAGTTATTTATAGTTCTTGATATTTGATTAGTCAAAACAGAAACAGCATACTATGGACTAAATTTTTTTTTTATAAATCCAAAATGTCTCAAGAAGAATAAAGTTAAGATTATATATGGTAGTGTTAGATGGACGCTGAAAAATGGATGCGAGGTATGAGTAGTTATAGCAATCCTGGAGAAAAGTTACTATTCTTTGAGTTTAAGATACAGATAAAGGTTAACAAATAACTAATTATAAATTTATTAGCTTATTTTACTCCATGGTACGTTATATAGCGATAATTTGGGGTTCTGACGTAGAAGAACAAATGCCGAAATACGAGAAATTATATAATATCCCAAAATGACCAGTCTTATAACAGCACAACGATTACAATGACTTGGTCATTCTACGAGAGGATGAAACGAAAGCTGTGAAGGTAGTTATAGATTATCAAATAAATGAGAAACGGTCGAGAGGTAGACCAAGGAAGCATTGGATTAACGGGATAAATCAAGACTTGAAGATAATAGATACAGAGGATTGAACAAAATGTGATCCAGGACAGAGATACGAGTAGTAAGAAGACTATGACGGTGGTCAAAAAGACTCTTAGAGAGTCATTAAGTTGAGAAGAAGAAGAAGATATTATTTATAGTTATGCGATTGTATGTACATATGATTTTAAAACACATAGTATAATATATTCAGTGTTTGTTCAAACTTTACTTTCATATGAAGCAAAATTTAAAAACTATTGGTTAGTTGGGTTCTCAGATTTATATTATTATAAGATATAAAATATGAAATATAAATATAATTTTACTATCATGTAATTAAATATTGGTATTAGTATTAATTTAGTATTATATTGGTATCTATAGTATTAATATTGGACCAAAAGTTACGAAATTATGTGCAACACATATTTTGGTAACGTTGCTGCATATAATTAATTATTTTAATTTTTTCAGTTTATTATATTTGTTATTATATCATTTACAATGAATTGGATTTTATTTGATAGATACAAGAATAGTACACCGTCGGTTTTGTTAAAGATATATTTAGATAAATTTAAACTGACTAAAATGTAAAATACGATATACTATACTAAGAGGCCTCACCACCACGTCTTTTTTTAATAAAACTACTGTTTCTAATTTCAACGCTACGTGTCGATAATATCACGATTTTAATTCAGAAAAAATATATGAATTCTCCGTAATATGTACAAGAGAACGATCGAGCCACATTTTTAATTTTTGTAATTTGAATTGCAATAAATATTGTTGAAAATTCAAAAACTACAGAATTTCAAACTTAAATATTTAATTAACTAAATATAATTTTTAAAATGTGCCTCGATCGATCGATCGAGGGATCCCTCGTATATGTTGTGGAAAAAAAGAATATTTTTCAGAATATAAATCGAGATACTCGTTGCAATTTATTGTTTGAATTAGAATCTGTGAAAAATAAATATTTTTTTGCGATTTCAATAAAACCTTCTGACATTTGCATGCGAGTGCGTGTGAGAGCCTTCCGTGTAGAGTGTACCGCTATCGCGCCGCGTCAAGATAATGAACCTATACAGTGTAATATAATTAGATACGTTATTTCGTGGTATCCTATAATAATGTTAGCAAATAGTTATTAGCTATACGTCCGTGCTCTGATAATAATATTATATACCTGGGAGATTGTAAAGTACACTAAAATAAAAAGGTAATAAAAGGTCTAATGTAAACTCCGCCAGTTTTTTCCTTACTTGTAATGATTATATGTAAACTCCACCAATTTTTTTTGTGTTATGCCTGTGAATCCTTTCATAAAATCTAAGAAATTAGTTTTATAAAAGTCAACCGAATTTTCATATTTTTAGTAAGGTTCTTACCGAATTTCAAACCTATACTATGCAGTGTAGTAACAGAAAATGTCGTTATTATTACCTTCACCGATTATGATTATCAGAGTTCGTATTTTGTAGGAATTTTCTTTTTTTCCTATTAGGCTAAAACGAAGCAATGTAAGATTTAAATTGAATTTGTTGTTTTCCCTTTTATACCTATTATTTTTTTTTTTGTTTTATATTACTGCCTTTATATTAGGTTCCATATATTTTTGTCGTAAAGGTTAACCGAGATTCAACGATTTATGTACTTTATACTCTAACAGACAGGAAGATTTTTTCCTATTAATATGACGACTAAATTTGAATACCTAAACAAAAATAATACAAATTACTTTCTTCTCCAAATTATTTGAAGCTATTTTTTTTTATTAATTACTGTTGTACATAAAGAACACGGGTACCTAATTTTCGATAAATTATAATCTAACAAATATGATAAACTGCGATAACGATTACGACGAACAGCTACCTGGACGATTGTACGAAAAGAAGCGATACCTGCATTGACGTCACACACATTAATAATCATTTACAACTAAAGCCGGGTTCCCACGACTCGTGTATTTGACGAATATTCGCTATTCGTGGATACTCGTCATGTAGTGAGAATGGTATATTTGTACGAATATTCGGCCTTCGGTATTCGGTATTCGTCATTCGTCTTGTTCCCGCCGATTGTCGGCAAAAGTGACACGAGCTAAAGAAAATAATTGTGTCACAATTGATATTTGGATGGGCATTCCCAGGACGTAACGAATATTTGTGTATTAATTTCCGTGGTTCTAAATTTAATATTGTTGTGGCCAGGCGATCAAAACGCGTTGTAGTCCGCACGTTTCCTAGAAACTAGATTAAAATTTAAAAAAAAAAAAACGTCGAAATGCATGTAAAAATAGAACAATCATGTACAACTGCCCATAACATAATGATGAAAAATGTATAAGTAAATTCAAACTCCATACATACGAATTTATAAGTTTATTGGAGGGGTAATTTTGACTATTTGTACGAGTATTTGTCAAATATGCAAGTAGTGGGAACAGAATATTTGGGTATTTGTACAAAAAGACGAATATTCAGCAATTATAAATATTCGTCAAATACACGAGTCGTGGGAACCCGGCTTAACACATAGATCTTGGGTGGCGACGATGAGATTAGAAATTGCCTAAATATTGCTCCCTAAATAAATGCTATAGCGAGACCCTTAAACTTCCCTTAAACCGGAAACTAAAAATTGTATATAACTATAATACAGAGAGTGGCTAAATAATTTGTGTATTTATGGAATATAAAAGGATACAGTTAGAAGATAATTAACCAATGATTGTCTAGACTTTAAGATAATTGAGGTAATATTTCATTAGAAATTTTTATTTCTGACGATAAATTTTATTAATGGGTTCTATTTTAGAAAACTTCAATCAAGGTCAGATTTAGGTGAATCATTTCATGATAATTCTCAAAATTAATGACACACGCACACACTTCGTACACGTACGTGACCCTAATCGACTGTACGTTATAATGTTTTGACGTTATGGCACACGTTGATACCAGACACGATTTAATGTTTGTGTGTTTATCGCCATAACTTATACTTGTTGGTTTTGATAAAGGTTTAGATGGCTCCTTACCGTATTGGGTAAGCTCAGTGTTCGGAATTTTTCAATTTACGGCCAAAAATCAATACTTTCAGTTTTTATTTTACTATAAGTTTTTATGTTTTTTAACGTTTTAATTCTTGAGCTGTATATTCAATTTCATCGAAGTTCTACAACTAGCTATATTGAGCAATAAAAAACTACACAACTTTTACATTGAATATTATAACATTCATATGGAATATGTCAATAAAATGTATGTACATCAGTATACTTACGAAAGAACGAAAAAAAAAAAAATAAATAACACAAATAACACAATTACTATACCTACTTGGCAAAAGTCGATAAAAATGTTCAATATCGAGGTACTTAAGTGTTTAAAGTCTATTTAAAATATGATTAAAGAAACTACACGTATGTTTAATTGAGCTATTACAGAACTGAAATTGTTACTCGATTCATATATCTTGGTTTAGAATACACCGATATTTGGCCAGGTGTTTAGAAACCCTTTACAATTTCCGACCGAAATCCTCGACCGTATTACGTGACAAAATATTATTTTTACATCGTCGGATCACCCGAATATCGCCACCGATTAAGTTCCGGGGCAAATATTTTACATGCTGTCGTGGTCTCACGAGCGTGTTACAATGAATTTCCCGCCGCGTTGATTTGACGTGACAGTTTTAAACGGTAATCCGCAAACTATGATTTATTCAGTTTATTTGCAGAATGGATCCTCTTTGTTTGCATACAATTAAAAACCATCCTATTTTTACGTTATATTGTTTTTCAGATTGGTCTATAAGTATAACCACTAGTTTGGGTTTCCGATGGTCGTACAAAGATCATAACCGTTCGCGATAATTAATGAACTTGCAGCATCCAACAAATATTTATGTAACAGCATTAGGAAAGTTCTTTACCACGAACATTAAAATTCATTTTTTTTTTTGTGATTAATTCAACTCCACAAGTGTACATCTAAATTTCGTAAAAAGCGAAACAACCGAGTAAAATGTTGTGTTTTATTTAAATTCAACAATTAATTAATTCACTCTGAGCGGGGGTTAATGTATTACAAAATGAGAAAAAAAGCTAACAAACTTATGTCAGTCATTCATTTTGGTAACGTTTGAATATTGTACGAAGTTTTCTACCGAAAATATTTGAAAATACGCATATATTAAACGTTACACGATTTATAAATTTAGCACTCTCATCCTTGTCTAACCATGGTGGTTGAAAAGTTCACGTATTTTTATTTTGCTCTGTATCGATATTTTATTTGTATAATGAAATGAAATACTAGACTAACATTATACATGTAACGGTGTAAAATCTTATTGAAAAAGTCAGCAAAAGTCACCTGTTTGAATACTATGTCTTCGAACGAAAAATGTTTAAAGTATCTAGCGGAATTCAAAAAGTAATATTTGAAGATTGTGTACTCGAATCGTTAAATTGTTATCTATGGGTCTGAGTGAATTGAGCAAAGTTGTTATAATTCTGAGCATGTGCCAATTGCACCATAAATATGTAAGACTGTTAAGGCTCATATAAATTTATAACAGTTGCGTAAGAATATTCAACACGAATATTTGGAAACGGAGAAATTCTAGTTTTGGCATGAAGTTTTTGGCTAAAAACTAAAACGATTTCAAGACGATTAGTGTCTGGGTGTAATTAAATCAATTGAAGTCAAAAATTTGAAAAATCGCATTTTATGTTCACAGATAGAATCCATTCTTTGAAAAAATAACGGTAGAATCAAAGTTTTAATATAACTTTCCTTCTTATTGTTTGTACTTTCGATCTTTTGCGGTTTTCAATCCAAGTATGAGTTTACTGTATTTTTTCTATGTTCCACTGTTCAATATTAGTATATCTTATTTCATTTTTACCGAATAAATTGTCAGTTTAATTGAATTATTCAATGTGTTCTTTTATTAATAACAGCAAATAGCCATACGGTTTACTCATACAGATATAATTCTATGAAAGTAATGTTATATTATATATAATTTTAATTGTATTATGATAAGATATAGTTCTAGTGAAATCAGTTTCTTGTATGTAGACACCCATGAATCCAACTTAAGATAAATATCTTGAATTTAAACAGATTTCATCAAAAGTATCTTTTGATGATTTTATACATTTTCATGGTATTCAAGAAAACGTGCTTTTAGTAAGAAATCAGATACTGTCATGTAAAACACAAAAAAAAGAAGTAATACAAAATTTGTATACTTAATATTTTTAGTCATCAGATATGCAAGGTATTAAAAGAAATATATTTTTTTGCCAAGGTCGTATCTTTTGGGGGGTCCAAGGGTTCTAGATCCTACCCCTGACATTTTTTCAGTATTTTAAAATGTTTGAAATAACCATTTATTTTTAATACTAACATAAATATTTTTAATTATAAAAGGATTAAATTTCAATTAAATTAACTGCCTCGTCAAATACTAATCATATTTGTAATTGTACAGGAATAATTAAATCTGTGGGAAATTTTATTAAAATATCGGTGAAACTTTAAAAATAAAATTAAATAAATTATACCTCAAACTAAATGGATTAAATTAACTTTCATGTGTGAAACTAGATGGTTTGAAAATCATGTACAGATTTTCAGAAATATATATATATATAAACCTATTGTTGTAACATTAGAAGAACTACAGTTATTTTTAAACATTGAAACATCATCTAAAGCAGCAATTCCCAAACTCTGCACCGTGGTGCCCTAGGGGCACCATTATCATTTTCTAATGGCACCGCGGTCTTTGTACGGTTCATAACAAATAGTTTAAAATGTATAAAATTGTTTTTCCTTATGGTTTTCATAAAAACTTTACAGAAAATAATGTAATATTTTCTATTGTATATTCGTATATTCTCATTTTAACCTTATACTAATTTTATATAATAATTATAATCATAATAACAATAATTTTTATTTATTTTTTAAGTTTAAAAAATGCATTAATTTATAATTAAGTTAAATTTTAATAAAATTAGTAAAATTGGTTATCAATAGGTTTTTTTTTGTTCTGTAATGTAGTTTATAGCAGGGCACCCTGGGTAAATTGGGTCCAAAAAAAGGCACCGCTGAAAAAAAGTTTGGGAACCGCTGATCTAAAGCTTTACAGTTATATAAGTTCGCAAAAACTATAATATATAGTGGGTTTATTATAAATATAACTGCGACAACACTTTTGTTCTCGATTATCAATAAGATATCATCAATATTTATCAGAAATTGCATCGAATAAACCTACAGCCCATCAAATAATTTTGATAAATAGATTTTATGATTTTATCTTATATTCATCGGGATACACGGAAAAATTGTAATTCATTATTGTCATCGGAGTATATTTTAAAATATGCATAACGAAAATTCCTCACACAAAGATGTTAAACGATTATTCTGAACAATTTATTAGTATAAAGGTATAAATATGATATTATATAAGAGACGGAAATTTTCGTTGAAAAAAAAGTCCAACGATTCAAATTCAATTGGAAATATCGTCGACTACAAGTTTTTGCATTGCAAACGCTCCGATCGAAAATTCGCTATACAATTTCATTATTTTTTTCTCGTCCCCCACCCTTTCCACCAAAACTTCAATGTTCAGCAAATAAAATACTTTTTGAGAAATTTTTCGTCGACTGAATTATGTGTAGTGATGAGTATTTCAATTCATTTTTTCATATTTAATTCTTTAATATCCTCGAAGAGTCTATAGCAGTTCGGTTTGAACGCATTCCAAATATTTCGATGAACTGTATCGTATCTTTTCCATCAAAAACAATAATGATTATTACGTAGATGCCAAATTTTCGTACCTTTTCTCTCTCTCACTCTGTCTCTGTCTCTCTCTGTCTCTCTCTCTGTCTCTGTCTCTCTCTCTCTCTCTCTCTCTCTCTCTCTCTCTCTCTCTCACTC